>NW_026562500.1:322500-377500 GCF_027474105.1 Poeciliopsis prolifica | reverse complement strand
CAAGACGACGCTAAGATTCAGAGACAGAAATTAAAGTTCCTTCAGGGCCGAACTGATTCAAATCTGAAGTCAGAGAGTTACTCTTCACCAAAGAAAGAAACCTTCATCATAATAAGGAACTTTAATGTTTTAGCAACCAACATCCACAATGTTGGTTGCTAATGACGTTTGTCACTAAGGACAAATGAAACGTTTCTGATCCTCGGGTCTTTAAACTCCAACATCCACAATGTGAGCCCAGTGCCAATCTAGAATGACCTCAAAATGACCTCTGAGAGGAGCTGAGGTTTGTCATCCTCAGTGGAGGTCCCTGCATTCAGGTTAAAGGTCACGAGAGAACAATTAGAGAAACACAGAACAGAAATGTCTTCTCTTCTTGCTTCTGTGACCATTTTAGATTCACTTTAGGTCCAGTTTTTTCTTTAATTCAATCTATCAACCCAACCAATCAATCACTAACCAGTCAACAATCAAAGATACTGAACTTCTGCCCGTTTTCCCTTCAGATGCCCAAAGATCTGGAGGTGCTGCTGAGGACGACGTATTTCGGAACCATCATGATGATGGTCAGCAGAACCAGAGATCCATCAGAACCAGTGGTTGTAACTCTCAGTAGTTCCTGATGTTCTTGATGTTGTTCCGTCAGAACCCAGCTCTGGTGGACGCACCGCTGTCCTTACAGCTTGCCGTCAACTCGCCTCCAAAAACCTCCATCAAAACGTCCGGGGCCACCGTTCTCATGACAGCCATCGTCAAGGTGATGGTTCTGCCCCCAGGCAAATCTCCGGTCCAGCTCAGCAGCATGACCATGGTACCGAACACACACCACTACTCTGATATTGGTGGATCCTCAGTCTGATTGGTTACAGCCCAGTAGAACTTCCAGTTTACTGGAGCGGGCTGAACAAGAATTTAAATGGTACTAGTTCAAAAACAACTATTTTCTCTTTCTGCAGGAAGCTAAGTTTAATGCAAAAGTTTCCATGAGAGGAAAACGTCTGGCTGTGCATGCTGATCTACGCAGGTAAAGGTTTCACTTCCACCCTTTAAACACAATCCTAGTTCGAGACTTGAACCGCAAACCCTTCCTGGTTCTGGACTCAAACTGAAGTCACATCTGGTTTAACACTTAGGCTGTTTCCCCCAATAGTCCAGAAAACTCAGTTTAAAAAGTTTTTAAAGTGAGAGAATAAACGTTGATTTGAAGCAGCTTCAGCTCTGAGCAGTGTTTCTATGGTCGACCCGGTTCCAGTGGAACCAGAACATCTGCTCCACCTCAAGCTGCTGTGGTTCTGACCCAAACCAGCCTGTTCCCCTCCTGGCCTGTGGGGGCGCTGCACCAAGAACCACTGCAGGAAACGACACTAAAACCTCTGAAGACACTGAGAGCAACTTCCTGTTTCACCAGATGAAACAAGATGGAGGCGTCAGAGTTTAGTGATTTCTCTTTAGTCTTTGGCTGAAGACCAGGAGCCATTTCTGCTGCTAGCGCTAGGCTAGCATGTTAGCTTTGATTGGATTTATCCAGAATGCCTTGCACTGTCGTCCACTTCCTGCTTTGGAGCGCTCTCTGGTCCGCTTGGCGTTCACATTCAAACTGAACCAGAGTTCACTTCAACCAACCCAGACTGAGGCGTGGAGGACCAAAGGTCAGAGGTCGAATAGCATTCTCAACTCACCAACCATACTGGACTTTGACTAGACAGATGGGCCAGAGTCGGGTTAAGGTGGACTGAATAGGCCTGGTGTGAACGATGCAGCCTTAATTCTGAAACCAGATCTTGGTCTACAGTCAAATTTTGCTCCAATGCCTCATTTCTGGATAGATCAGACATCTTTGTTGTCTTCCAGATTTAAGATCTTCTCCAACCAGTCAGCTCTGGAGTCTCTCGCTGTAAGTGTGTCTTTACTTCCTGGTTTCAATGCCTCCTGATGGACCCACAGAACCGGTTCTGACCATCTGTCTGTCTGCAGCTGATTCCTCTGCAGGCTCCTCTGAAGACCATGCTGCAGATGTCCGTGGTTCCTCTCATCAACAGTAAGAACCCGCTCCTTGTCTGGAACCAGAACTTCTGAGTTCCAGCACTGCTCTGAGTGGTTCTGTTCTGGTTCTGAGTCTAGACTGGACCAAGAGGGGAGTCCGGATCCCGCTGGCTGATGGGATGGATTTCATCGAGGAGGTGGTGGAGTATCACAATGTGTGTTCACCTCTGATGTTTGCAGAGTTTTACATCCGTTTGTTTAATCTTTAAAGGCGATGCTTCCTTTGACAGATCGGGACCGGTCTATGATCTATACAAAACATATTCATTACAGTTTTTGCACAAACTCAATCAGATTTTCTTCTGGTCAGCTCTGGATATTAAGCCTTTTTCAAAATGAGCTGTTTTAGGAGCTCTCTCTCTTTAAACGCAAATAAGCTGCTGCTGGCCACGCCCCCACCTCAATGGTTTCACTGCACAAGAACGGCTGCAAACGGATGCAATTATACAACCAAACATCTTTGAAAAGCATTAGTGGAACCTCCTGCACAACCAATGAGAATGCAGCTCTAAAGGGGTTCACTGGGGTTGCCAGGAAACAGGGCAGTACCTGCTGATTTGTGATGCTATATTCAGGAGGATTTTGTAACGGCAAATTTTCCAGACACTAAAAAAAACAACTTATAATCAAAACCACCTCTGTATTTTTGAAATTGCTTGGGGTGTTTGCAGAAGCAGACGAGACTCAAACGGAAGCACAAGAATGTGTAAATTTTGCATCACAGGTTTCCTTTAATAATGGTTTGGGGATGCGATGTGCAGCTGGTCTCCTGACCGGCGCAGCTGACGGCAGCAACCAATCATCAGGCTGCGTTGCTCCACAGGGTTTCATCATGATCGGAGCCAACCTGCACTTCAGCAAAGGCCTGAGGGAAATGATGGCAGGAAGCAGCGACATCCAGCCCACCACCAGCAACACCACCAGCACCGCTGTCTAAGCAGAACTGGACCAGGCAGCCAGAACATTATGACCACCTGCGACCACCTTTTACTCCCCAACACCTTGGAGCTGCCACTAGAGGGCACCACAGAGCCGAGGGCAGCTAAGCATTGGTACTGGTTCTGTGAAAGAATGTGAGGGAGCATGTTTAGCTCTGTGTGTGTGTGTGTGTGTGTGTGTGTGTGTGTGTGTGTGTGTGTGTGTGTGTGTGTGTGTGTGTGTGTGTGAACCACCAGAGGAGGCTAAACACAGACTGGACCGTGGAACCGAACCTTAGAAGCACAGACGTGTGGCCATAGTCTTCTGCTGACCTGATATAAATAGATGTAAATATCGACAGGCTGATGCAGCAGCTGCAGATTCAACAAGTTTTACTGACACAAACATAAACCTGCTTTCTGACATTTTCCAGTTCAATCATTGTATTTATGAGCCAAGCAGATCTTCCTCTGAATCTCAGCTGAACTGCAAGGAGACTAAAACATTAACATGTAACTGAACACCTGGGAGGTTTTTATGCTGTTCCTTATAAATAAAACCTCTTTGATAAAAACTCACTGTTGTATTTACAAGGTAGACTTGATGATGTCATAGTTCAACAATGTCAGAGTTTCTGCTTCAGGCTTCACAGCACGGCTGGAAGCTCAATTCCAGTTTCATCATGAATTCCCATATTTTCTGTTGTGGTTTTTCAAGATACTGAAGACTAAATTTACTAACTAAATGACTAAATTTAGACCAGCGCCATTTTAGTTTCGGGGTCAGCCAGTGTTTTGGGGGAAAGCTGTGATCTGAACAGCTCATGTTGTTTATGATCGGCTGATGTAGGTTATTAATGTTTACAATTTAATTCCAACAAAACCCAAATAAACTCAAGATGCAGAACTGTTTAAAAGGACACGGAGCTGATGCTGTTTTCACCATGGCGAGAAAACACCAGACTTGATTCACTGGTGTGGAGGCCAAGTTAATGTGAAGTAATATTCAGTTATTGTTAAAACATTTTGTTTAATATGTAATTTAATAAGTGAATTTATTGAAGTTTAGGAAGAATTATTAGTACTGCATGTAGCTAATTTTGTAATGTTTTGTTGTCAATGAGTGCTTTATTTAAGTTGTATGTTTATAGTTTAAGTGTTCATTTCGCAATTATGCAAATGAGGTGTGGACGCTGTAGCGTTAACAAGGAAAGAAAGGAAAGGCGCTGCTAGTTTATCTACAGAGCCACACGGTTTTTCAAACATAGTTGTTTGTGAAGGTTAGATAAGATACAACTGCTCTTGTAAAGGAAATCTCACAAAAACTGTGGAATAAATTTTTGTTTTGCATCCCTATTTCGGAGCGCTGTGGAAGTTTTATTTCCTCTACAAACACGCGAGTGGATACAGCAAAGAAACCTTGTGGCAACACAACTGGCTTTTTCAAATCGATTTTATTTAATTGATGAAAAAACTGGAAAGCATTAATGAATCAATATTTTTGGCAACTACAACTATCAAGCAGGATCTTGGTAAGTTAGACCCAGATAGCTTAGCGCTAGCAAGTGTCAGGCAGCAAACTGCCCACATCCAGAAAACTATGGAGTTACATTAGTGTCACAATTATTCAATCAAAAAAATCATGTCAAACAAAAAACAGATATGTGATCAAAACTTTTGGATTGAAAAATAAAATGTTTCAAACAACAATTACAATTTTTTAAAACAACATAAAGAAGCTGACTTGGAGAAATATAGTTAGCCAAACACACCTGGCCGTTAAAAGTGACTCTTCGTTCCCTACCTGTCCGTGTCTGACTCAACACCTGCTGCTCTCAGGTTCTGATCGTCCAGCTGGAGGAATCGATCTGTTCAGGAAAACCTAAAGCCTGTCCTGCTTCAGCTGCTCTCTGCTGCTCAGACTGGACTGGGGAAATAGGAGAACACCAATTTAATTTCATAGCATAACCCAGCAAAGGGCATATTCCATCTAATGCCAAATAAAACACAGTATAAGACACACAAATCAAACAATCAAAAAAGACAGAAATGATGTGAATATCCTCCTTCACCCTGTGATTACCAACTTGGTTTTTCAATTTGCATCTGGAAGAAAATATGTATTTCAGTTACATTCCCTCCGTCATCCACAGCCGATTATGTGCTTTTTAAAATAAGTATCTGCAGTCACTTAACGTGTGGTTCACATTAACGTGGACCTAACATGGTGCAGCGATCCGCTGTGTTCCACTTTAGCTTCAATGCTAGCTAACGCACACAGATGATTACACAACAGTTTAACACGTTTTCTCCACATACATTCAGCATTTCCATATTTAATGCCACTGACAGGTCAACGAATTCAACATAAAGACACGCTGTCATTTTATGAAGATTACTTACCGTCCCTCACCGAGGCCCGCGGCGAGAGGCGACAGACCGCGGCGAGAGGCGACAGACCGCGGCGAGTGGCGACAGACCGCGGCGAGAGGCGACAGACCGCGGCGAGACGGTAGCTCTCCAGGACTGGACTTGAGCTCCCCTGCTTTAAAGGGTCACCAGGCCAATTCCTTTATAGATCAGTGCATGATGACTTCATGGCTGGTCAGGTCTACAGCTCTCCTCCTCACACCTGATGGAAAGCTGGAGCAGGCCTGAAAAACCACTTCAGGTGCCGTGATTGGCTGAATGCTCTGTGACTGACTGTCACTCTAACCAATGGGAGCAGCAAAGGTGGGATTAAGGGCGGGTTTTACCCCAGGTTACATCTGAGGTGATTTTATTTGATTGAATAATTGTGAAGCAACTTTAAGTCCCTAGAAAAGCAACTGCTTTCATGCTTGGCTGAAGTTAGTCGTCTCTGAGCTTCTGCTCCAGGATTCCAGGATCTTCCAGGATCTTCCAGGATCTTCCGTCACATCAGACTTGTGAATAAATACTGTCACTTTCTCATATTTGATGTTCCCTGGAAAATGTTCTGATATGTGCAGTTAAGTATTGCTGTTATTTACTGTAACAAATGAAGCTGGAATAAAAACATCTGAAGAAGAAGTGGGTGTTACAGGATCATTTTACAAAACTAAAGGATCAATTTAAAGTTGAACAGGAAGTGGGAACGTTTCAGGTTTCAGGCCTGCTGTCCAGAAAACTCACTTTGAATTATTCTCACTTTTTTGTGACCCATGAGCTTAAATTCAGACTTTAATCCCAGTTGGTTGTGGACTGATCAGCTACAAGTAGCTTTTAAACCAGTCAGGTTTATTAGAACAGAACATTTCAGCAAAGTGCTTTACATCATAAAAGCACGATGCGGTCATCGATTATGAAACAAGCCATGAACATTACATTTAGTCAATATGATCAAAATCATCAAAGTTCCAGTTTCTACTATCAAAGGCTAAAAGCCATTTGGTCTTGTTATTTATTCCTCATTCATGACAGAAACACATTATTCTGGATCAAATCTATCCATCTCTAAGATGTTTTGGTGGCTCTGATGTAAACATTATTAATATTACTGAATCATATTTAGAGCTTGATTATAAAACTAAACACAGCTGAGTCATGGCAACAATCCACCAACACGCTCTCTGCTCAGATTATTATTATTCATAGAAATTAAGTCAAAACAGACATTCTGTTGATAGACCATTGGTCATTGATGAGTTATTGATCAGATCTAGAAGTTATTTCAGGTTCCGAACTGTCGGGTCGGGTCGGTTCCGTCGGGTCGGGTCGGTTCCGTCGGGTCGGTTCCATCGGTCGGGTCGGTTCCGTCGGGTCGGTTCCGTCGGGGGGGTCGGTTCCGTCGGGTCGGGTCGGTTCCGTCGGTCGGTTCCGTCGGGTCGGGTCGGTTCCGTCGGGTCGGTTCCGTCGGGTCGGGTCGGTTCCGTCGGGTCGGTTCTGCATCACTTGTCTCTGATGCCGTCATAACCATGGAAAACCACACTTCCTGCCCGCAATCCGGCAGCCAAAGGCCAGCGCATCTGCACGCTTCCTCCTGCAGGCAGAAACGTTAATGGATCAGAACCGGGCCGGATCAGAACCAGAGAACAGGCCAGCCGCCTCACCGTTGGACAGCGTGTGTGGAGGACGCCGGCGTTGAAGGTGTCTCCGGCTCCCAGCGTGTCCACCAGCGTCTCAGGAGGAAACGCGTCGGAGTGGAGCAGCAGACCGTCAGGACCCAAAGCGTCCGCTCCTTTCTCAGCCCAGGCACAGATCAGGACAGCCCTGAGAGACAGACGGGTCAGAACCAGAACCGTCTGTGTCGTTCCTCTGACCTTTGCTCCCTCACCCCTTCTTCACTCGAGGGTAGAGTCCTTTCAGAGCCGCTTCAGCCGAGTCGAAGCCAAATTGACGAGCAACGTCTTTGCTGACAAACACCTGGAAAACAACCAGAACCCGATCAACGACGGGTCGGACCGGATCCGTCCGAACCTGGACGCTTCCGTACCACGTCTCCGTAGGGGAAGAGCTCGTACAGCGGCTCTCTGGTTTTCTCGATCTCCACAGAGACGCCGATCCTCTGATGGTCAGGAAGCTGGGCGTTAAACTTCTCCACCTGCAGGATCATCTTCACCTGTTCGCCAGGGTTTCGGCCCTGACCCAGCAGGAGCAGGGAGAGAACACAGCAGGAAACCAGTAAACACCAGGAAAACAGTGAACACCCAGTAAAACCAGTAAAACACCCAGAAAACCAGTAAACACCCAGAAAACCAGTAAACACCCAGGAAAACCAGAACACCAGTAAAAGTAAACACCAGTAAAACCAGTAAACAACCAGAAAACCAGTAAACACCAGAAAACCAGTAAACACCCAGGAAAACCAGTAAACAACCAGTAAAACCAGTAAACAACCAGTAAAACCAGTAAACACCAGTAAAACCAGTAAACAACCAGTAAACAGTAAACACCAGTAAAACCAGTAAACAACCAGTAAAACCAGTAAACACCAGTAAAACCAGTAAACACCAGTAAAACCAGTAAACACCAGGAAAACCAGTAAACACCCAGTAAAACCAGTAAACAACCAGTAAAACCAGTAAACATCCAGTAAAACCAGTAAACATCCAGTAAAACCAGTAAACCCAAAAACCAGTAAACCCAGTAAACCAGTAAACAACCAGTAAAACCAGTAAACACCAGTAAAACCAGTAAACAACCAGTAAAACCAGTAAACAACAGTAAAACCAGTAAAAACCAGAAAACCAGTAAACAACCAGTAAAACCAGTAAACAACCAGTAAAACCAGTAAACATCCAGTAAAACCAGTAAACAACCAGTAAAACCAGTAAACAACCAGTAAAACCAGTAAACACCAGTAAAACCAGTAAACACCAGTAAAACCAGTAAACACCAGTAAAACCAAAACCAGTAAAAAAACAAAACCAAAACCCAAAACACCAAAAAAAAAAAAAACCACCAGTAAAAAAAGTAAAACCAAAAACCCAGTAAAAACCAGTAAACACCAGTAAAACCAGTAAACAACAGTAAAACCAGTAAACAACCAGTAAAACCAGTAAACATCCAGTAAAACCAGTAAACATCCAGTAAAACCAGTAAACACCCAGTAAAACCAGTAAACAACCAGTAAAACCAGTAAACATCCAGTAAAACCAGTAAACATCCAGTAAAACCAGTAAACACCCAGTAAAACCAGTAAACATCCAGTAAAACCAGTAAACACCCAGTAAAACCAGTAAACACCCAGTAAAACCAGTAAACACCCAGTAAAACCAGTAAACAACCAGTAAAACCAGTAAACAACCAGAACCAGTAACAACCAGTAAAACCAGTAAAACCCAGTAAAACCAGTAAACATCCAGAGTAAACACCCAGTAAAACCAGTAAACAACCAGTAAAACCAGTAAACACCCAGTAAAACCAGTAAACACCAGGAAAACCAGTAAACACCCAGTAAAACCAGTAAACAACCAGTAAAACCAGTAAACAACCAGTAAAACAGTAAACATCCAGTAAAACCAGTAAACATCCAGTAAAACCAGTAAACACCCAGTAAAACCAGTAAACAACCAGTAAAACCAGTAAACATCCAGTAAAACCAGTAAACCAGTAAAACAGTAAACACCCAGGAAAACCAGTGAACACCAGTAAAACCAGTAAACAACCAGTAAAACCAGTAAACATCCAGTAAAACCAGTAAACAACCAGTAAAACCAGTAAACAACCAGGAAAACCAGTAAACACCCAGTAAAACCAGTAAACAACCAGTAAAACCAGTAAACAACCAGTAAAACCAGTAAACATCCAGTAAAACCAGTAAACATCCAGTAAAACCAGTAAACACCCAGTAAAACCAGTAAACACCCAGTAAAACCAGTAAACATCCAGTAAAACCAGTAAACATCCAGGAAAACCAGTAAACGCCCAGTAAAACCAGTAAACACCAGTAAAACCAGTAAAAACCAGGAAAACCAGTAAACACCCAGTAAAACCAGTAAACAACCAGTAAAACCAGTAAACAACCAGTAAAACCAGTAAACATCCAGTAAAACCAGTAAACATCCAGGAAAACCAGTAAACGCCCAGTAAAACCAGTAAACAACCAGTAAAACCAGTAAACATCCAGTAAAACCAGTAAACAACCAGTAAAACCAGTAAACAACCAGTAAAACCAGTAAACACCAGTAAAACCAGTAAACAACCAGTAAAACCAGTAAACATCCAGTAAAACCAGTAAACATCCAGTAAAACCAGTAAACATCCAGTAAAACCAGTAAACAACCAGTAAAACCAGTAAACATCAGTAAAACCAGTAAACAACCAGTAAAACCAGTAAACATCCAGTAAAACCAGTAAACATCCAGGAAAACCAGTAAACCCCAGTAAAACCAGTAAACAACCAGTAAAACCAGTAAACATCCAGTAAAAACCAGTAAACACCAGTAAAACCAGTAAACACCCAGAAACCAGTAAACAACCAGTAAAACCAGTAAACATCCAGTAAAACCAGTAAACATCCAGTAAAACCAGTAAACATCCAGTAAAACCAGTAACATCCAGTAAAACCAGTAAACACCCAGTAAAACCAGTAAACACCAGTAAACATCCAGTAAAACCAGTAAACATCCAGTAAAACCAGTAAACAACCAGTAAAACCAGTAAAACCAGTAAACAACCAGTAAAACCAGTAAACAACCAGTAAAACCAGTAAACATCCAGTAAAACCAGTAAACAACCAGTAAAACCAGTAAACAACCAGTAAAACCAGTAAACACTCAGGAAAACCAGTAAACACCCAGTAAAACCAGTAAACACCCAGTAAAACCAGTAAACATCCAGTAAAACCAGTAAACACCCAGTAAAACCAGTAAACAACCAGTAAAACCAGTAAACACCAGTAAAACCAGTAAACAACCAGTAAAACCAGTAAACAACCAGTAAAACCAGTAAACAACCAGTAAAACCAGTAAACATCCAGTAAAACCAGTAAACAACAGTAAACCAGTAAACAACCAGTAAAACCAGTAAACAACCAGTAAAACCAGTAAACATCCAGTAAAACCAGTAAACAACCAGTAAAACCAGTAAACACCAGTAAAACCAGTAAACACTCAGGAAAACCAGTAAACATCCAGTAAAACCAGTAAACACCCAGTAAAACCAGTAAACAACCAGTAAAACCAGTAAACAACCAGTAAAACCAGTAAACACTCAGGAAAACCAGTAAACATCCAGTAAAACCAGTAAACACCCAGTAAAACCAGTAAACACCCAGTAAAACCAGTAAACACCCAGTAAAACCAGTAAACAACCAGTAAAACCAGTAAACACCCAGTAAAACCAGTAAACACCCAGTAAAACCAGTAAACAACCAGTAAAACCAGTAAACAACCAGTAAAACCAGTAAACATCCAGTAAAAACCAGTAAACAACCAGTAAAACCAGTAAACAACCAGTAAAACCAGTAAACATCCAGTAAAACCAGTAAACAACCAGTAAAACCAGTAAACAACCAGTAAAACCAGTAAACACCCAGTAAAACCAGTAAACAACCAGTAAAACCAGTAAAATCCAGTAAAACCAGTAAACATCCAGTAAAACCAGTAAACATCCAGTAAAACCAGTAAAAACCAGTAAAACCAGTAAACATCCAGTAAAACCAGTAAACAACCAGTAAAACCAGTAAACATCCAGTAAAACCAGTAAACATCCAGGAAAACCAGTAAACGCCAGTAAAACCAGTAAACAACCAGTAAAACCAGTAAACATCCAGTAAAACCAGTAAAAACCAGTAAAACCAGTAAACACCCAGTAAAACCAGTAAACAACCAGTAAAAAACCAGTAAACATCCAGTAAAACCAGTAAACATCCAGTAAAACCAGTAAACATCCAGTAAAACCAGTAAACATCCAGTAAAACCAGTAAACACCCAGTAAAACAGTAAACAACCAGTAAAACCAGTAAACATCCAGTAAAACCAGTAAACATCCAGTAAAACCAGTAAACAACCAGTAAAACCAGTAAACAACCAGTAAACATCCAGTAAAACCAGTAAACAACCAGTAAACATCCAGTAAAACCAGTAAACATCCAGTAAAACCAGTAAACAACCAGTAAAACCAGTAAAACCAGTAAACAACCAGTAAAACCAGTAAAAACCAGTAAACCAGTAAACATCCAGTAAAACCAGTAAACAACCAGTAAAACCAGTAAACACCCAGTAAAACCAGTAAACACTCAGGAAAACCAGTAAACATCCAGTAAAACCAGTAAACACCCAGTAAAACCAGTAAACAACCAGTAAAACCAGTAAACAACCAGTAAAACCAGTAAACACCAGGAAAACCAGTAAACATCCAGTAAAACCAGTAAACACCCAGTAAAACCAGTAAACATCCAGTAAAACCAGTAAACACCCAGTAAAACCAGTAAACAACCAGTAAAATCAGTAAACACCCAGTAAAACCAGTAAACAACCAGTAAAACAGTAAACAACCAGTAAAACCAGTAAACAACCAGTAAAACCAGTAAACATCCAGTAAAACCAGTAAACATCCAGTAAAACCAGTAAACAACCAGTAAAACCAGTAAACCAGTAAAACCAGTAAACAACCAGTAAAACCAGTAAACATCCAGTAAAACCAGTAAAACCAGTGTCAGCAGAAAGACATTTCATTTGTCAGATCTATTAGAGAGAAGCGGTTCTGGCTCGTCGGATCTCACCGGGCCAGAACCAGTGGATAGGATGTTCTGCTACACTGGTGCAGAGTGGGACCACTGGTCTGGTTCTGGTTCTGGTTCCTCACCTCCCAGTGGATCCACTTGAACTGAGCCAGGTCGATTCTGGAAAAGTCCTCCGCCGTTACATCAGGAAGATCCCTGACAGACAGAACCAGGTTCAGTTCTCCAGAACCAGGACGGGTTCAGTCCAGAACCTCATCCAGTCCTTCAGGTCAAACCCGAGATTCTGGCCCGGTTCTGTTTGACCTGATGACCTTCATCGAGGAAGACGACTTCAGCACAAACATTGAAATTAAACTTTATGGATTTGAGTTTCATCCCAAAATCAATTCGTCTGGATAAAGTGCAGATGGTTCTGATCCGGAAATCAAATTATTTTATACTTAAAAATCAAAGTGACTCTTGAAGGAGTTTTTACAGTTTTCTGGTTATTATGAATGAATGTTATTCTCAGATCAGTGGCTGATTGATGAACATAAAAATGCATTAATTACTGAATTAAACCCAAACCACTGCAGACTTCCTACAGAACATCCGGTTCTGATCCGGTTCTGATTCTTTACACTGCAAAAACACAAAATCCAACCAAATATTTCAGTCTAGATTCTGTGAATATCTGAGCTCTAAACTAATTTACAGGAAGCGTTTCAGCAAGAAAAAGGAGTTTGTGTCAACAACACCAGCTTCACTGATTTCACTGAGACTATTTTATTATCAGTGAAACAATCGCACCTTTTGACACCAGAACTGAGGAACTGTTGATCTTAAGCAAGTTCCTCTTACTGCAAAGTCACCTATAAGTTGGTTTTGTCTTTGTCAAATGGACAAAGACATTTCCACTAGAAAAGACAAATGTCTTGTTTTTTACAGTGTGAAACTGACGGACCAATGAGGCACTTAGAGCTGAATAAACTTTTTCACATCCACTTTGGGTTTCAGGCAGGTTTACACTCTGTTTTTCAGCTGTAACCTGATTATTTCCTGGTTCTGCTGATCCCGATCAGAACCAGGGACTCAGGAGTGACTTTCTGCTGCAGGCTGACTGGTTCTGTCAGGTTCTGATCTTTGAGCACTTCTTGATCCATTACATCATCGCTGAGCTGGTCCTGGCAGACATGTTGGTTCTGCCATCCATCCATACTGGTGCTGCGGGTCAGAATCCCACACATGGACCGGATCGGGACGCTGAACTGGCTCCGACCCATCAGAGGAAACGTTCACGCAGCAGATGGATACGCCTCAATCCCAATCCGTCTTGGCGGTCTGAACGCTCCGGTCCCGATCTGGTCAGCCCCAAACAGCTGCAGTTGGTGCTCCGCTAAAGGCTGTTAGCGGTTAGCTTTCTGTTTATCATCTCCCTTCAACAGGTGACCATGCAGTTGCTCAACAACTTTAAAACACATCCAGAGATGGCGGCCATCTTTACTGTGTAAACAAAGTGTTGCGGCGGCCATCTTTGCTGCCGTGGGCAGAGCGCTGCTGGGCGATGGCTACGTTCTCTTTCTGAACCTGAAGTTGAGTCTGCAGTGGATAAGATCAGATCATTTCCTCCTGATTTCTTCAACACGTGGAGCAGCGTTCACTAAACTCCCATCACCACAGACAGGGGGCCTCTTACGTATCGTAGAGGAGGACGGTTCGAGATCCGCTGGATGGACAAACCACGCAACATGCACTTGGAGTTTGACCTTTGACCTGCCAAGCAACTGCTGACACGTCAATGGCACGCTGCAAGAAGTCGGCCATGATGAAACTGAGAGACAGACAGGAAACATTAACATCTACTTCAAAATAAAAGCTCTGACAGAGGGCTGAACAGCAGGGGGCGCAACTTCTGCTATGACCGTGAAGCTGTAAAAACAGAGGCAATCAGTGACACACACACACACACACACACACACACACACACACACACACACACACACACACACACACACACACACACACACACACACACACACCACACCTGTTCATATGCAGGATGGTTCTGCTTCCTGTGCGGATGTTGCTGATGACCACGGAGGCCGGAGATACGCACTGAGCATGCTCAGAAACCAGAGACACGTCGATACCAAACTTCTGAAAATCCTCCAAAATAAAGCTACAGACAGGAAACTTTTCAGCACTTCAAAAAAAAAAGAATCAGGACAGGAAAAGGTTTTCCTATAGGAAAGAGGAATTCAACAGAGGAAACAGTTTCAGTTTATTTCTACAGCATCACAACACAAGGCGACAAAGTCACTTCAATTCAATCCCAGTTATTAATGAACATCTAGTCATTTAGACCAGTAGGAGGCGACAGTGGAGAGGAAAACCTCCCTTTCAACAGGAAGAAACCTCCAGCAGAACCAGAACCAGGCTCAGTACCAGTAGCTATGGAGGTTTGAGAGACACAAGAAGAAGAATCAGAAGAACGGAACCAGAGAACTTTCTGTGTCAATGAAAGTAATCAGTTCATGTGAGCAGCTGCTTCATCTGGAAGAGAAACACCGTTAGCGCTGAGCCGGTTGTAAAAGCTGCAGGATAAACTAACAGGTAGAGTTAGTCAGTAGCTTTGTCCAGGAGAGATTCAGACTTTATGATTTTAAATTTTGTCATTATGCAGAAAGCACAACACAATCATTTCAGTTCAAAAAACAAAAAGCAGACAACATAAGGCAGGGGAAGGTGGGTGCCTCAGGCTCCAGCTCTGAAGGAAGGTCCTGCCCTGAAAGTAAAGAAACAAAAAGTTAACAATAACAGCAAATGATGCAAACTGGAGAATCGTAGGAGAAAGTGAGAAGAAGCAGTTTGTACTCTGGCAGCTGGTAACAGCATGACTACAGAGACAACTCAGCATAACCCCAGTCGGACCAGCTTCATCTGAAGGGAAAGTTTTCATCTTGGGTTAGAAAGTATTCAGGCTGTCGCCTCTGCAAACTGGGAGCTGGTCCACTCTACTGCCAGAACCTGCTGCACCTGCAGAACCTGCTGCACCTGCAGAACCTGCTGCACCTGCAGTCTGGTACCAAAGGGTTCATGTAAAGCAAACATCTGGACCAATCATGTCTCTGACAGGAACATCCGGCTCCATCAGGTGTCTGATGGACCAGCAGTTGTATTAAATGTGCCAGTATGGCGTCCTTTGCCTGATAACATTCAGAACTTCAGTAAATGAAAACTGGTCCAACACCAAGCGCAGAACCTGCAGGTCCTGATAAACCTGGCCCAGTGCACAACATGGCTTCCTACTGGTTTTAGTGGTGTAGCACAAGCCAAAGGACTGAACTCCATCAAGAGTGGACAGTTTAGTCCTTAAGTCCTGTCCTACGTGGGAACTGAACCGTCCCATTCCGCCCAACCAGAGGACCAATCTGCAGATCCATCTGGGTCAGACAGCAGGAACGCTGACAGACCTGACCAAGCCTCTGGTGTGTATTGATCTGTCCTGATGTTCCAGGGAATCACAGCCATGGCGGTAACGGACCAATCAGGAAGCTGGGTGGTGATCATCATTTCTCCAGTGAATCTGGCTGAGTGGATCAGACTCAGACCGAGCTGTGATTGGTCCGTTCTGTGGGTGATCTGATGGACGAACTGATACTCACTCCGCCACCGGCCCGGCAGCCAGCGAGCCCATGAAGGCGCACGGCGCCCCCAGCAGGGACAGAACCGTACACGAGTTTGAAGCGTTTCCTCCACGCTGCCACCGCTGCGACACACACCTGCAGAGACACCGCCATGTTGGTTAGAGACACCGCCATGTTGGTTAGAGACACCGCCATGTTGGTTAGAGACACTGCCATGTTGGTTTTCAGGATTATCCTGTTAGCATCGGCTGCTTTTAGACAGATCACATTTACACTCATTACAGAAGAATTATTAGAGTAACATTTCATTTTTCCATGTTGGATTTTCAACATGAAAATCCAACATATTTCCGTTCCAGAAAAAACATTTATACCTTCATTTAAAGTGAAAATTTATCACATTCATGTGCAACAGCAGCTACGTTCAGAAATACATCTACTAACATGACAAATTAGAATATAGACCCAGTTAAACCATTAGACTCAGAACCTCCAGAACCACCAGAACCATCATCCGGTCCGGTTCTGACCCGGTCCTGAACCGGTTCTGACCCGGTCCTGAACCGGTCCTGACCCGGTCCTGACCCGGTCCTGAACCGGTCCTGACCCGGTCCTGACCCGGTCCTGAACCGGTCCTGAACCGGTCCTGAACCGGTCCTGACCCGGTTCTGACCTGGTGTCGGTGTCCTCCTCCGGGTATTCTTCCACCACGCTGATGACGTCCAGACAAACCAGACCCACACACAGGATCTTCTTCTGGTCCGCCATGTTGCTTTCAGTTTGGACTTTGATGCGGACGCAGGTCATCATCAGATCAAAGTCACATTTTATGCTTCACTTCCTGTCGGTGGAGGCTACAAAATAAAAGTCCCACAGCTTCTGACTGCAAGGCAAAGAGCACAGTGAATGTCGTAAAGTACACGTTTCACTTCCTGTCACGTGATCTCTGAGCAACCTGTGAACTCAGAACTGCTCTGCTGCCACCTGCTGGACTGAGGCGGAATGAGAGGGCATCGGGTATTAACGGGGTTTCACAGAGAAACACGCAGAAACTTCGGAAAAGAACCTTGGTCAATATTTAAAAATCACCTGAAAAAAAATAATAAAAACACATTTGAAACAAGTATGTAAGATGTGACAGAATGAATAAATCAATCAATCTTAAATAAATCAATGTTGTCCCTGCAGAGCGGAGCTTTTCTTCCATTCTCAGGTCTTTCAGGATAAAGTCCAGAAACTTTTCCTGAAATGCTTTGCTTAGCAGATGGAGAACTTCGTGATGGATTACATGGATACTATGCGGTAGTGGCGCTTCTAAACCTGCAGGTACAAAGGAAATCCTATAGAGGGCGCCATATTTGTGCCTAAAGACTGGAATTTCACCAGGAACTGTTGAAGAAAACAGGAAGTTATTCAATGGGCGTCACAGAGAAAGAAACTTTTCATGAATAAATACGAGGATCATCTTCATCACCTGGTCAGGTAAGACTAAACAGTGGGAACAGAGGGAGAGCTGAAACACTGAAACACAGACTGCTGCAGATGGAAAACCAACAACTACATCAAAGTGAAGTAAGATGTGTTGGAAGGAAAATGACTTCCTGGTTTCACGCTTTGTCCACTTTGGTTTCGTTTCAGTCGGAGAAGAAATGGCATCCAGGTTGGAGGAGGATCTCTGCTGTCCGGTCTGTGACGTCTATAAGCGTCCAGTCATCCTGCCCTGCAGCCACAGCTTCTGTAAGGACTGTCTGCAGACCTGCTGGACAGTCAGAGCTGGACGCTCATGTCCGGTTTGTAGGAAAAGATCCATAACAGACGCTCCTCTATGTAACCTGGCCCTGAAGAACCTCTGTGAATCATTCTTAGAGCAAAAAGCTTCAGAGAGTCTCTGCAGTCTGCACTCTGAGAAACTCAAACTCTTCTGTCTGGACCATCAGCAGCCAGTTTGTCTCGTCTGCAGAGATTCAGAAAAACACATCAAGCACAGATTCAGAGCCATCGATGAAGCTGCTCAGGATCACAGAGAGAATCTGAAAACATCTCTGGAGCCTTTAAAAAGAAGAAACTGGAGCAGAAGAAGGAAGTTAAAGAGGAGTTTGATCAGACAGCAGAAACATGAAGGTCCAGGCCCGACACACAGAGAGGCAGATTGTTGAGCAGTTTAAGAAGCTTCATCAGTTTCTAGCAGAGGAAGAGGAGGCCAGGCTGGCTGCACTGAGGGAGGAAGAGGAGCAGAAGAGAGGGATGATGGAGGAGAAGATGGAGGCTCTGAGCAGAGAGATAGCAGCTCTTTCAGACACAGTCAGAGCCACAGAGGAGGAGCTGAGAGCTGCAGACGTCTCATTCCTGCACAACTACAAGGCTGCAGTGGAAAGAGTCCAGCGCTGCCCCCTGCTGGAGGATCCACAGCTGCCCTCAGGAGCTCTGATAGACCAGGCCAAACATCTGGGCAACCTGGCCTTCAACATCTGGAGCAACATGAAGGACATGGTGACCTACACTCCTCTGGTTCTGGACCCAAACACGGCTGGTTCAGGACTCCATCTGTCTGACGATCTGACCAGTTGGACGTTTGGAGAGCAGCAGCAGCTTCCTGATAATCCGGAGCGGTTTGGGGCAGAGTGGTCCGTTCTCGGCTCCGAGGGCTTTAACTCCGGGATCCACAGCTGGGATGTTGATGTTGGAGACAACAGAGTGTGGGTGCTGGGCGTGTTGGCCGAATCCGTCCACAGGAAGCGGGACATAAAGTCTGGGTTATTGGTCATCTGGTTCTATGAAGGGATTTACTCAGCTGTCTGCCCGTCGGCTCCTTCCGCTGATCTCTGCGTCCAGAGGAAGATCCAGAGGATCCGAGTGGATCTGGACTGGGATGGAGGGAATCTGTCCTTCTCTGATCTGGACACGAACACACACATACACACCGTCACACACACCTTCACTGACCGGATGTTCCCTTACTTCAGAACGGTGAAAACAACCAGGATCCTCCCGATGGAGATGTCAGTGATCAAACAGCAGCTCTGATCAGATTGATCCTTATTGATCAGATTGAAACTGTTTGCATCATCGCGTTGCTTTCTGCTTCAGATCCAGATGCTACAAACTAAATGTGACAGGAAGTGAAACTTCTTTACTTCCTGTGTGGCTCTGATCAGATCTTGATTTTTATGAATCCATCTAAAAGTCGGTATCAGGATTAGTTAACTTTATCAACTAAAGCTTAGTTAACACTTTAATTCCTGTTTTCTTTTTTTAAATGTTACTTTAATTTCTCAACTCTACCTCAAAAATGACTTTAGATTTTTTTCTTCATGTTTATTTAGGGAAAAAGACACATTTTAGTTTTTCTACTGTTTATTATGATTTTTTAAAAATGTTTTATTGACCTTTATTAGTTAATCGACAGGAAAGAGGGTAAAGGTCACCAGACCGAGAATCGAACCTGCCTTCATATGTGAGTTGTGCTCAATCGCTGCGCCACCAAAGCACAATGTTTCATTTTAATGAGTCATTAAAGTATTTTGTAAACTTACATTTTGTCCAAATTCTGTCCTTCATTTCAAAGAACTCAGAGGAAAATTCACAAAACTCATAAAAGTCAAGAGTTTGATCATTTATCCAAATGAAACTGTTTCCTCCATCACTGCTTTAAAACTCAAAATACTGAATATTAATGAATTGTTCCTAACTTTATTCAGAAGTAGACAAAATTATGGCACTAAAAAATGACAGCAGGATAGAGTGAATAAACCTTATTGTTGTTTTATATAAATTTTTCAACCATATTTGAAACATTTTTGAACATGAAGATGTAATTTTTTGATATATTAAACTTTTATTGCCTTCAGCCACAAGTTTATAAAAATCTGAATTACAACAAACTAAATGTTTTCTACTAAAGTTTAAATGAGTAACGCTGTAATTAAACTACATTGTTTTAAATATATGTAGGAAACATTTTGACAATATGAATAAAATGTATAATTTTGGATTTAAATAATCTCCATAAAATTAAATAAAACTGTTTAACTTGACTTCGATTTAACTAGGTTATTTTTTGATTTTTTGTAATTAAACGTTTATTTGCAAAACAAGTTTGCACAAAAAATGTCTCAATTTGCATAGAAACATATTGTTGAATAAACAGTATATTTTCAGCCATGTGGGAAAAACTGAGGCTGATCTGGACTCTCATTGGCTGAGCCACCTGCTGGTCATAATGAGCAGCAGCCAATCAGAGGCTCGATAATCTGGGGTTCTGCAAAGCAGATAATCTGTGAAGGAAAAACATTTGAGCTTCAGGTGGTTTGAAGATGAAACTAAACATGTTTTTTTTTTATTCTTTAAAATGACTAAGATTCAGTTCAGTTGCATTTGGCTGATTCTTTATCAGATGTTGAATGTTTACAATGTTTGTGGAGACATGAGTATCATTTATGCAGCTTCAATCCTTATCTTGTCTGATATTCTTGATAGTTATTAGTTTGAACCATTTCTAAGATGATGGAAGATTAATGGGAACATTAATCTTGTAATGAATGTCCTATTTAATATACTTTATTTATTTCTGTATTTTATAGAGACAATGCACAAAGGAAATGTAATTTGATCAAAACTTATCAAACTACAAAACAATAATTGAGGCCTAACCTGTGCCTGACGGCGTCAGCTGCAGAACCAAATGCAGGTCAAGAGGTCAGAGCGAGAAAAACAAGAAGATTCAGACGATGAGTTTCCAAAAAACGAGTTGAAAACAATCTGAGACGGTTGCCATGGAGTCTGAAGGTGAGAACCAGCTGGTCGTTCTGAACGGTCAGCTGGTTTTTCCTCTACCCAGCATGCATCTGGTTTTTCCTCTACCCAGCATGCATCTGGTTTTTCCTCTACCCAGCATGCATCTGGTTTTTCCTCTACCCCAGCATGCATCTGGTTTTTCCTCTACCCAGCATGCATCTGGTTTTTCCTCTACCCAGCATGCATCTGGCCTTCTCTCTGAACCTGCTCCTTCATCACACCAACTCCCAGGATCTGTGACCTCTGACCTCCACATCTCAGCTGTGAATCCCTGAATCAAAGTCTCCAGGAGTTCTGGTCAAACCTCTCTGGGTCTTCAGGGAGTTTCTGCCCTGACCCAGAGGTCACAGAGGTCATGGAGGTCACAGAGGTCATGGAGGTCACAGAGGTCATGGAGGTCACGGAGGTCATGGAGGTCACAGAGGTCATGGAGGTGAGATCCTCAGACAGGAGGAGCTACAGTTGTCTTCATCTCGGTCCAGATGTTTGGGAACTGCTGGGCCGGTGTGGTCAGCAGGGGGCGCTGCAGCTTTATGCTCTGAGCTCGTCCTCCGTGGTTCTGATGATTCCTGATGGATCTGTTCCCGTCCTCGGCCTGGAAAAAGCCCGACTCTTTTTATTCTGCTTCTCTGTTTCTGAATGTCTTCTGCCGTTGGATCTGCGTCCAAACAGAAGCATTTCCTCGAGGAGCGCCAGGCAACCGTTCACCGGCGGGTCGAAAGACGCGGCTGCTGTGAGCTTTAGAGTTCCAGCAGACGACAACCTGGTGGTCCAGACCCAAACAAACACAGACTGAACCTCCGTCTTCTCCAGGCCTCCATGCAGGCGCGGCAGACCACCAGGACCATTCTGCAGACCGCCACTCTGCAGACCGACACTGTGCAGACCAACACTCTGCAGACCGACACTCTGCAGACCACCACTCTGCAGACCGACACTCTGCAGACCACCACTCTGCAGACAGACACTCTGCAGACCGACACTCTGCAGACCACCACTCTGCAGACCACCATTCTGCAGACAGACACTCTGCAGACCGACACTCTGCAGACCGACACTCTGCAGACCGACACTCTGCAGACCACCAGGACCATTCTGCAGACCGCCACTCTGCAGACCGACACTGTGCAGACCAACACTCTGCAGACCGACACTCTGCAGACCACCACTCTGCAGACAGACACTCTGCAGACCAACACTCTGCAGACCACCACTCTGCAGACTGCTGGCTCCATGAATGTGTTCTGCCTGAGAAAAAAAGTCAAATTCTGTAAAAATCTTCTGAGATCAAAATGTGAAGGTCTTGCAGTGATGAGCTGCAGACGAGATGAAGCATTTATAGAGTTAACAGGAATGAGAAAACAGCCGACTCACCTGTCTGTGTCCCGATTACCTGGTTATCACAGATTAACTGGTTATCACAGATTAACTGGTTATCACAGATTAACTAGTCATTACAGATTAAACTGGTTATCATCTTTTGGGAGGAGCTGGTGTGTGACGTTGAGAGGTTTCAGCAAGAAATCTCACAGATTAAACATCTGAAATTTATCAGAATTATTTTAAAGCTCAGTTCAGGATCAATATTTGATTCTGAAACCTAAATATTTTTGATGTTGAAATCATCAGAATCGTTTTCTGGATGCAGAAACTGGAAACAGACCTGAATGATCCATCGTCAGTTCAATTATTGCATTAATTAACAATTAAATAAATGTTTATGGTGAAACTGAAAAATGTTGCTTTTTTTGACTCACAGCAGAAAAACCAGTAAAAGCAAAACCTCAGGCTTTAGTTACACCACAAACCGATTGAACATGTTCACAAAATGAAATATTACAATAAATATAAGTAATAAAATCAGCTTGTTGCAAAGTTTCAGTGCAGCAAATAAAAATACGTTTTGTTCCTTTCAAAAACCTCAGAATGATTTTCTGTCCAGAAAAACAAAACATTTAAATAAAATCAGATTCAGATGAAAATATAAAAACCAAACTGTTGCATTTTTCCATCAACATGAAGATGTGAAGAAAATTTTTCAGTAAAATTAAAGCAAATTTTTCATTTTTCAACAAAACACTGATTGGTGAAAATGATTCAAACTGAGAACAATAATAATAATAATAATAAATCATTTCCAGTTAGTAAACATGACAAACTAAACTGTGAAACAGAATCAGCCGAGAGAAAACAAAGATTTTAGGTGGAAAACAGTTTTGCTTTTTTCAGAATTTAAGGCAAAATGTTCAGATTCGTTTGGACCTGAAAACTTTTACCTGCATGGAGCAAAATTTTAATTTCAACCAACATATCATCCAAACTCTGGTCTTCATGCTAAGCTAAGCTAAGCTAAGCTAAGTTTAAATGCTAATCTGGGAATTTACAGATTAGCATTTCATATTAGTGTAATTATGAAAGAGAAAACAATAATTAGGCTTGTTATGCATATAAAAGGTTAAATGTTTAAATGGTTATAAGTTCATAAAAACTTTATGGAGAATTTCAGCCATTAATAAAAAACAGAAGAAACTTCACAGCATAAAGTTTCTGATCAAAATGTTCAGAATTTAGAAGAAAAATAAAGTTTAAATGTTTTGAAATTTAAACATTTTTTAAATGTCAAATTAAAGCAGCAAACATTCAACATTTGAGCCCTTAATGTGAAACCAAACCTCAGAAAACCTGAAATAAAAAACACCACAAACTCTGAGCAACAGATAAAAACCTTGTTTTAAATCAATAATAATCATTTCACCTGCAGATTATTTCACTAGTAAGACGTTTTTCCATGTAAATAAGTTTAATAATCTGCCAGTGGAAACAGGACTTTAATCAAATAATTATTGAATTAAAATATGGATCACCATTTAGCTGAAAAGTCACATTCATTTCGCTTCATATTATTCCAAGTGTTATAAGACTTTTTTTTTTATAAGAAATGAGAAAAAAAACACAAATAAATGTTGTGTTTTTGCAGCTTGGACAATTTTATCTTGATCCATAATCTGCAAAATAACAAAATCAAGTTTTGTTGTTTTCATCCCAGAAAAGATCCAACGAATAACTGAAACTTTCGGAGCTTTATAATCTGCTCACAACACCGAGAAATGAAAAGCCACCAAGTCGAGCGGAAAAACCACGTGAAGCTGAGGCGTTTCTCTGGACATTCACACGTTTCTTACATTTACGTTTCAACAGAAAAAGTTCTGAACAAAATATTCTCAGACGAAACTTTCCCTCCTCAACAGTTCAAAGTTCATTCATCGGAAACGGCGGCGAGTCGCTTCGAGTTCTGCAGCATCAGCGTTTTTATTCCTCCTCATTCCAGTCTGAAGAGGTTTGATCAAGTTTGATCAGGTTTGATCAGGTTTGATCAGGTTTGATCAGGTTTGATCAGGTTTGATCAGGTTTGATCAGGTTTGATCAAGTTTGATCAGGTTTGATCAGGTTTGATCAAGTTTGATCAGGTTTGATCAGGTTTGATCAGGGCGCGTTTCATTTTAGCACCAGCGTCGCCTCGGAGCCATCCTTCTTCTTCAGGTAGAGTCCGGCCGTCAGGTGGTGCTCCCTCCTCAGGAAGGCGTAGAAATAATCCGACACCAGCAGGATCTGGACCGGAAGCAAAAACACATTTTCAGCAGGAACTCACAGAAAGTTTGATTCTTTTTACTGTCATATAAGTAGCAGGTTTCCAGACGTGGACTGAGCATCGGATGCAGCGATGCAAACGTGTTTTCAGCCCCGCCCTGCTGCTCTACCTGCGCCACGTTGAAGAGCAGCGTGATGGCGTAGTAGAAGTTGGAGTTGGCGCTTCCAGCGTAGATCCAGAGATGCCAGAGAACCGGGAAAAGAGCGGAGCAGGCGAGTAGGACGCAGGAAACCAGGAAGATGTTCCTGAGGACTGGACAGGAAGGCAGTATCACCAATAAATCAATAAACCACCAATAAATTATTAAACAACCAACAAATCAATAAATCACCAATAACCAGTGGTGAGTTATATACATGGAAGGAATCTCCACGAATGTTATTGATTTTAGTGATTAATTATTCTGATTAATCAAATAAAAGCAATTGATCCATTCTACAGATTCTTCATTGATCCACTTCAGACTTTTTATGCAACATTATAAATATATTAACAGTAAACTAATAATTAAAGTTTTCACTGTAGAATCTGAACATAAAACTTTTAGCTAAAATGTTTTGATCTTAATTACTGAATATAGTTTTGGCTCCATTTCTGCTCCAGTGTGTTGATTTATTCGACTTCCATTTAATCTGGGATTAAATTAGTTGATTATTTGATTAATCCGATTCATCGCTTCTATTTCCTTCTTTTAGTTTAATTTTGCTTTTAAACTTGAGTGTTTTGTCATTTTCTGGACTGTGAAATGACCTTGGAGATAAGCCCCGCCCACTGTGGCGGTAAAACGCTCAACTGTGAGCCCAGATGTTCTCGCTGCACACCCGGACAATCAGCCTGGAGTTTTTAAAATCGCAAAATAATAATCTTTTTTGCCCTTTATTATTCACAAAATTATGGAAGAAAATTGAAAATGTTCAGTATGTGAGGCACATCTGAACGCCATTTAAAGGGACGGTGCCGTTTTCCATGGGCGCCATGTTGCCTTCAGTTGTTATTTATATCAAATATGACTTCAAAAAAAAATGACTTCCTTTAAATCCACTGGATGTTTGTTGGTTACTTTAATCAAAAGCAAAAGTTTGTGCTGCATCTTAAATTATAGCAGATTTGAACTTTCTTATCGCTGACCTGCTGACCCCCCTTGACCCCACCATGACCCCACCATGACCCCACCATGACCCCGCCATGACCCCACCATGACCCCGCCATGAGCCCACCATGACCCCGCCATGACCCCACCATGACCCCACCATGACCCCGCCATGACCCCACCATGACCCCGCCATGAGCCCACCATGACCCCGCCATGACCCCGCCATGACCCCACCATGACCCCACCATGACCCCGCCATGACCCCATGACCCCGCCATGAGCCCACCATGACCCCGCCATGACCCCGCCATGACCCCGCCATGACCCCACCATGACCCCACCATGACCCCGCCATGACCCCACCATGACCCCACCATGACCCCACCATGACCCCGCCATGACCCCACCATGACCCTGCCATGACCCCACCATGACCCCGCCATGACCCCACCATGACCCTGCCATGACCCCGCCATGACCACCATGACCCCACCATGACCCCGCCATGACCCCACCATGACCCCGCCATGACCCCGCCATGACCCCGCCATGACCCCACCATGACCCCACCATGACCCCGCCATGACCCGACCATGACCCCGCCATGACCCCACCATGACCCCACCATGACCCCGCCATGACCCGACCATGACCCCGCCATGACCCCGCCATGACCCCACCATGACCCCACCATGACCCCGCCATGACCCGACCATGACCCCGCCTGCTATAATCTTCATAAGTATTTAATATAACATTTAATAAAGTGACCAACACAATGAAAACACTTAAAAGCAGAATACAAAATATTCACAACAAATCTCAAGTTTTTACAGAGGTCATGACCACACCATGACCCCACCATGACCCGACCATGACCCCACCATGACCCGACCATGACCCCACCATGACCCCGCCATGACCCCGCCATGACCCCACCATGACCCGACCATGACCCCGCCATGACCCCACCATGACCCCACCATAACCCCACCATGACCCCGCCATGACCCCACCATGACCCCGCCATGACCCGACCATGACCCCACCATGACCCCACCATGACCCGACCATGACCCCACCATGACCCCGCCATGACCCCACCATGACCCCACCATGACCCCGCCATGACCCACCATGACCCCACCATGACCCCGCCATGACCCCACCATGACCCCGCCATGACCCGACCATGACCCCACCATGACCCCACCATGACCCTGCCATGACCCAGGTGTGCAGTAAACACTCACATCTGTGCAGGTGGCTCCAGACGGGAAGGAAGGCCAGGTAGAGCGCCGTGTCGCCCACCGTGGGGTAAGACTTAAAGATGGAGATCACCGCCAGCTGCATGAACATCAGGAACACCGGCTGGTCCCTGCAGGCCGACGCACACAGGGGTTAGAGGGCGCAGGGAAAGGTCAGAGGTTAATGAGACGGGAGGACTGACTTCAGTTTGATGCACAGAGGGACGGTGTAGAAGAAGACGTTGATCTGGAAGACGCAGAGGAAGAAGAGGCGGAAATGCTCAAACATCTCAGCGAAGAAATACCAGAAGAGGCCGATGTTGGGCGTCAGGTCAGGAACTGAGAGGCTGAAAAAAAACACAGGAACAACATGACCGACAGCGCCCTCTGGTGGACAAACAGAAAACTGTGTTTCTATCCACAGCCAGGAAGGGTTGGGATGAATGTCATGCCAAATTCAGCCATCAGAGGGCGCTGCACTGTAACTCCCACCACAGGAAGTGCGAGATCAAGCTAAAAAAAACAGCAGAATTTTTCCCTCCACCAAACTTTACGCCTGACATTCAGCAGTCAGGGAAATGCAGTTCTCCTTAGAACTTGTTCATTAGATCGGTTCTGATGGTCCAGAAATCTCTGGTTTGTTTTTCTGACTCACATGAAGCCGTAGACGGAGGGCAGGAAGTCCCAGGAGCCGAGCAGGAAGAAGGACAGGCAGACGATGACGAACAAACTGCCCAGGTACATGAACAGGTACTGAACCACGAACCACCAGAAGGCGACGCGCCGCGGGTTCACCGGGACGTACTGGTGCTGCGGAGGCCGGCGGAGAGGGCAAAACATGTCAGCGATAACAAGAAGTACGCTTCAGAAACAGGAAGTACGCTTCAGAAACAGGAAGTACGCTTCAGAAACAGGAAGTACGCTTCAGAAACAGGAAGTACGCTTCAGAAACAGGAAGTACGCTTCAGAAACAGGAAGTACGCTTCAGAAACAGGAATTACGCTTCAGAAACAGGAAGTACGCTTCAGAAACAGGAAGTACGCTTCAGAAACAGGAAGTACGCTTCAGAAACAGGAATTACGCTTCAGAAACAGGAAGTACGCTTCAGAAACAGGACGTACGCTTCAGAAACAGGAAGTACGCTTCAGAAACAGGAAGTATGCATCAGAAACAGAAAGTACGCTTCAGAAACAGGAAGTACGCTTCAGAAACAGGAAGTACGCTTCAGAAACAGGAAGTACGCTTCAGAAACAGGAAGTACGCTTCAGAAACAGGAAGTACGCTTCAGAAACAGGAAGTATGCATCAGAAACTAATCAAAGCAGCGTACCTGCATCAGATACAGCATGGCGGGGGCGCACAGCGTCAGAGGATAGATGGACTGGTAGGTGGCCAAGCAGAGAAAAATGGCGCTCAGCAAAACGTTTCCTGAAAAAATAATAAATAATGAGAAAATAATAAAATCAGAAAATATGAAGATTTAACCACAAAGTTCAAACTATAATGAGAGAAAATGAAACAATAAAACTGCCCAGTTAACTCATGGAAGAATAATTTATGCTATGACAAAAATAATTTATGCTAATGCTAACTGCAGCAATAAATCTGAATAAATACATGAAAGGGTTTGTGCATGAAGTAAATCATGCAAAGCATTTCTTTCAGCAGCACCCAGAGCCTGGCTGGGTGGTCGACCTTTTATGGTTGTGAGGACGAACAAGGAGATGACGGCGTTGTTCAGGCCGCAAGTCGACTTGGCAACGCAGGACAAGATGGTGAACGGGTTCAGCAGGTAACTGCCAGAGAACAAGAAGAAAATAACTAAAACTGCTTCAACTATCAGTCGGTTCAGTTCAAACACTAAAACATTTCAATCATGAACAAACATTGAGTTAATAATAAAGAGCGTTATTTCAGGTGAATTTTGATGAACATTTTTGCTGCAGAGTCTTTAGCTGAGAGCGCCCTCTACAGGTGCTGTAGGTACTTACAACATGGCCACTTTCAGGGGATGTAGAACATCTCAGTGGGGCTCCTGATGAGCTCCAGGCAGTCTGCAGGGTATCGCTCCGCCTCCACCGAAAACTTCTGCTTCCTGAACTGAAAGGGACAAAAACAAAATGTTTTATCAACGGAAAGCTCACCTTTAACATATTAGATATACCGAATGAGGTTTTTAACATACTTCTTTGACAGTCATAACATCAAACTAAAACAAGATTCTACAGACACATATGGAGCTTCATAAATAATACATTTTAAATTAAAAATTCACATCATGTATTTTTCTTTACAGATTGATTCTCACCACTTGTTTGTTAAAGTCCTTCACGGCCATGTAAAGAGCCACGGCTGTGATCACGTCCGCCAGCTAACAGGAAAACACATAGAAAACAATAAGAGAACTAAAACTGGACTTTCTCCTCTCTGCACTCATGTATTCCTCCTACCATGAATGTGATTTCTGCATAATCCACCAGAAAGTGAAAGAGGTAAATGATGAGAGGAGTCTGCAGGAAAGAAAAAGATCAAGCATGGGATGTCAGATGGAATAAATGTCTAATAATAAAATTAATCTCAGCTGGAATATAAAACAAGGAAACTGTTCTCTGAAAGGAAATCTCAAAAACTCTTTAAGTTTGAAAACTGAGGCAAAGACAATAGAAAAATCACAACAATATCCAAATCTACATGTACTTTAAAATGGTTTTTCCCAACATGTACATCAAGAGCCAGATTTGATGTCTTACCTCGTGGAAAACGTCGCCGGAATACGGAGAAACTCCCAGATCGAGCAGTGCCAAACCTTCGATCACTGACCAGAAACAGACACAACGTGGCTCCGTCACCGCTGATCGAATATGATTCAATAAAATACAATACATCTAAAACTCTGGGATGAAACTGGACGCAGACAGAAACCAAATATTTCTGTATTTTTAATTAAAAATGATCACATCAAACTATGAACACATTTTAGTCACCAGACAGACAGACAGCTGAAAGAAAATCCCATTTTCTCCTGCTTAAAGTACTTTTAAAATCTGACAACTAAAACATTTCAGAGGAGAAACTTTAGAAAATAAGTTATAATTAACTAGAAAACTGAGCAGATCCCAGTTCTCATTGGATGAAACACATTTCCATCTCAGATATCAGAGCAGCTGCATTTTAAGCAGTTTTTCTCTGAGTTCTGGAGATTTCTGAAAAAGTTTGGCTTCTGAAGCATCTAATGCAACTGGATGTCACTCATACAATGAGATACAGCAAACACATTTCATTTCCCTTTGGCTCCATAGAGCACTTTTGAACTGACGGAATAAAAGTGAAGAGTTGATGCAAATGGAAGCAGTTTTCAGGTTCGGTTCGGTTCGGTTCTTCTGCTGGTTGTTGAACCGATGACACACAGAAACTCAGATATTTGTTGAAACAAAAACAAACACATGAATGATCGTTTTGTCTTTAAAGCAGCCCCTGCTCACAGCTCGCTCCGTGTGAATCTGGACTGAACCCGGATCGATGTGGACGCTCCAGCACAGGAACCGGTTTGACTTCACCGGTTGTCGTCGGACCGGAAGGCGGCGGGGCCTGGAAACAGGCCGCGGAGCTCCGACCGGGCCGTCTTACCTCGCTTCCAGGCGGTGATCGGAGACACCACCTCCACCCGCTCCGCGATCAGCTCCGCGAGGCCGGATCTGAACAGAGCCGCGCGGATTGTGACGGCGACAATCACAAGCAGAGACAAGGAAGCCGCCATCTTCTCCAGGAAGCGTTGTGCGCTCGACCTGCGAGGGGGATGATGGGAAATGAAGTCCTATGTGGGAGCAAACAGACCTGTTTAAAAATTAAACTATCATTAAAAAACATTTCAGTAAAGTTTACGGTATTACATTTAAATTAGCATTTTATTTTTCTATTTATTTCAGAAATGGATTTGTTCTTAAACAAACATTAATATAATTATTTATCCTTTTAATAAAAATGTTTGTTTTACTGTAACCATACAAAAAGACCAAATATAAAATAACACTTAAAACGGAACGATATTTCTTATATTAGTTCTGTTCCGGAAACTGTATGTGTTGCATCAAAACAAAACCAACTTTCCGTAAAGTTAGAAAAAATACAGCAGAGGTTCCAGAGAGTTCTCTCTGCAGAAAATAAAAGTAAGTGCGATTGAAAACTAATTGAATATATGGTAAAACTTTCACTGCTATATTGTATATAGATAGATAGATAGATAGATAGATAGATAGATAGATAGATAGAGATAGATAGATAGATAGATAGATAGATAGATAGATAGATAGATAGATAGATAGATAGATAGATAGATAGATAGATAGATAGATAGATAGATAGATAGATAGATAGATAGATGTGTTATTATTATTATAACTATATAAAGTTTATATACAATTTAATATTTTGTTGCACATAAAACAGCCTCTTTGTCATCCCAAACTTACACCTTCCAAAATAATTTTAGTGTATTAGTTTCTAATACACTGAAATTAGTTTCTAATGTGACTAACTCGATTTGACAAGGTTCTTGTGCTTTTATTTTGAATTTTCCTGTCAGGAAGTAGCTGTGGTTGCTATGAGACCTCAGTGAAGACTTTCGTTTTCCTTTCCGGTGTGGACGCGGAGCTGGAAACCGACAGATGGGGGAAGATGGCCGGCTTGGAGGCGCTGTTCACTTGTGTCGCAGGTCAAATCGAGTGTCCGCAGGACGCCGTCGTGTGCTTCGTTCACTGGGAGATGATAAAGAATGGCTACCGGCATCGGGTCTGGAGACGAGGTGAGGAACCGGAAATGGTTTGAACTGATTCGCCGTTGATCAGCAGAGGTTCGATCAGTCTGGGCGGTTGAACATGGCGACAGGTCTCCACTTATTAACCGCATTAATAAAGAAATAAATTGGCTCGTTGTTGTTGTCGAATGGGAGTAGCAGAAAGGCTTTATGCTGAATTTAAGATGGGGCGATATGAAACAGTTTGTTATTTTAATGGAGTTATTATGTAGAAGTTTAGCTAAAGTCCGAATGCGCATTGACATCCAGACGTTGTTAATCATTTCAGCACAAAATGCTAGGCGCGTTAGCTTAGCATAAATCAGTCCGTTTTATCCAGGGAAACTTTGTCTGGTCATCTTTGGGAGGTCTCTGCGTGAGGATGGACTCTACCATGGTCACTACTTTAACTCAGTCTCTTATTTTTCTTTCTCTCTGTTGTATTTTAGCCCAGCAGTCGGGATAAAAAGTCAGAGCTGCTTCCTGCTGACTGGAGCAGCAACAAGGAGCTGTACAGCCTGCGTTACAAAACCAGCGGCGCGGACACTGAGATGGTCCTGAAGGCCATCGCTGTGGACTCCACGCTCATCTTCAACCTAATGGTAGGACAGAGGACAGGACCTAATGGTAATAAATGACAGGACAGGAGGACAGGATGGGATGGGAGGGCCAGACTTGAGGACAGGAGGACAGGACAGGCTTCTGTCTGCAGTTCAAATCAAATAGCTGACGCAGGGTTGATGCTGTTTTCTTCTTCAGTGTTTAAATCAGGTCAAACCTTCACTTTTAGCTCAAATGCAAATAAAAAAAAAATTATTTATATTGCCACTGTAATTATTTATAATAGCAAGTTCCCTTTGTATTTGGTCGCCTTTTAAACCCTGACTTTGGTCAAAAGTTGAGCATAAGGCTTGAACTTTGACCCCCAAATCCCAAAGGAATTGAATAGGAGGCTCCATGGAGCATTGGCTCCAGGCTCCGGCCGGCCAGGCAGAGACTGAAGGAGCAGCAGTAGCAGATGAGACGGATTAGCAGAGCTGATGATGTCATCAGGTGTTCCATCCATTTTCTTGCACCCTTGTCCCTGGTGGGGTCAGGAGGGCCTTTTGAGAAGCAGGGTCACTCTCAGGTCGCCAGTCTGTCGCAGGGCAACACAGAGAGACAGACAGGACAAACAACACACACACACCTAAAAAGAATTATACAGGCCAATTAACAGTCCTATTTTTGGACTGTGGGCTGGGAATCGAACCAGACCTTCAGTGCTACCAACTGTGCCACCGTGCAGCGACTCATCACTGCACAGTGTCGTCTCTTTGGGTTGAAACACATGGCTGGCGTTGGGAGCAGGACGTCTGACTAAAAGCTGCTGTCGTTTTGCAGAACTCCGGCACCAAGCAGGTTTCAGACCTGATGGTGAACGTCAGCGAATACGTCAACGCCGATCAGCTGACCACGTTTGACAGGTTGGTTGTTACCAGCTTCGTTTGTCTCGCCTGAGAACAGAAAACCTCCTTAGTGGTTTGAATCATTTCTACATATAAAACAAGACATTCTGCCATCAATAAGCAGCTGGTTGGTGACGCAGCCTCTCTGTGCCTCGTGTTCAGAGACGCAGACGGTTTGTCTGAGAAGGTGAAGGCTCAGCTGCCCCGCCCAGAGAAAGCGCCAGAGCGCAGCAGACGGGAGGAGGCGAGTCGTCTCAGAGGAGGAGGGAGGAAGACGGAGACCCCCTGCGGATGCCCTGCAGACACCCCCGCCACGGGCCGCAGCCTCACTGGTCAGTAAGCAGCGGCGTCCAGGAAACCGCCTCGCTCTAATAAACTGTCTTCAATAATTGGTTTTATGTGTTAATTACCGTGGAAAAACGGACAAGTAGAATATTATCTAACACACATCAAATATTTAATAAACCAATGTTTCCATTTCTCTTGTGACATTATTTTTCTGTTAAATGTGGTTTTAGTTTCAGAATATGAAGATTATTCCTCTGATTAATAACTCAAAACACATCAGAGGAATAAATTCATCATTAAAAACGTCAGAATGACCAGAAGGAAATCTTCACAAAGAATCAATCACAAAACCACTGAAGTTTCATTTTGTTGCGTCATTATTAAGGCTCTTCTAAACACTTTAATGTCTTATTTGATGAAAATGTATAAAAGCTAAAAACAAAACTAAATGTTTTTATCTAAAAGTTTGAACAAAGTTCCTTTAAGTGTGAATCATAAAAATAAGTTTTTATTTCATGTGACAGATTATAAACTGCTCAGAAAAATAAAGGAACACTCAAATAACATCCTAGATCTGAATGAATGAAATAAATATGAAATAATTCCACCTGTTGTCTGTTCCATTTGCACAACAGCAGGTGATATTGATTGTCAATCAATATCAGAACAGAACAATTGGACCATCTCAACTGTTCTGAATGGACAGTTTGATTTCACAGAAGTTTGATTTACTTGGAGTTATATTGTGTTGTTTGAGTGTTCCTTTTATTTTTTTACCTGGACTGAAGGTAAAATTAATCTTTGGGTTTTAAAGTTTGTTTATTCCAATTCAGCTCCGTTTATTTCTAAAGCAACAAATTCAAACAGATATCAACTAAACGAACTTTACAGCTAGAAAGAATTTAAATCTATTGTACAATTTATGAAAGTTATTAATCAAATCATTAAACTCAATTCATTCTAATTAGTTTCAGTAGTTCCTAAGGAAACCGAACAGAGATCGATCCTGTCCTCCTGACCAGCAGGGGGCGACAGCAGGAACATCTCTTGTGTTGAGTTATTGACTTTACACAATCCTTTGTTCTGAGCATGCATGTGATGACAGAGGAGAGGAAAACTGTCCTTTAACAGGAAGAAACCTGCAGCAGAACCAGAACCCGGTTTTTATCGACGGTGATCGGTAGAACTCGGGTCTGAAGTCAAGGCCTCAAAAACTTCTTCATGTCGTTTGCAGACAGTTGGCCTGAAGTTCGTTAATCACAGATTTAACATTTTGTCAGAAATATTTCATGTTTTTTTTTTTTTGTTGTTTTGAGATTTTTCTGTGAGGCGAAAGTTTGAGTCTTCATTCGTTCTGTGACTGGAGGTGGTTGAGGCTACCGCTAACTAGCTGCTAACAGACCTTAGCTAGCTAAGTTTTCAGTGCTTTCCTTGTGTAAATTTGTGGGCGGTTGGCTGGTGACGTTTTCATGTGCAGTGAGAAACTCAGATCTGCTGCCAGGAGCCACAAACAGAAACACAACATTAGTTCTTGGCTCGTTTAGTTGTGATATGGCTCTACAGTTAGTACAGTTAGTGGAATTTGACTTTCTGAAACGAGCAGAAACTCTGGCGGTTGGACAATCAGCAGCCAGATAGAAACAAGCAGCTGAACCCAGAATAATGATGATGATGATTTCTGAAAGTCACCTTAATCTGGGTTCGTTCCCAGTTCTGTGGTCCAATCAGTTTGTTTGATTCGTATAGAAGATGATTGATTATGTTATCTAAAGATGAAGGAGAAGAACTAGAGGTCGAATATGTTCAGTCCTGCGACCTTTGAACCCGATCAGATGAGGCGGCGGCCCTTCATTGCCTCAGTGGCTCCCAGGGGACAGAGAGGATGATGAAGGTGATGAAGATGACAGACAGTAAACAGAACGGAGACAATTTGAGACATAAAAACCACCTGGAGACGAAAACGCAGCGAAGAAGAGAAGATGGGATCATCTGGACCTCAGAGCAATCAGCCAAAAACGTTACAAATATTTTATTGTTCTCATTTTTGAAACGTTTTGGTTTTAAATTGGTCAGAAAACGTTTCAGAGCCGATCCAGAACGTCTGAGTCCAGAACCCGTTTAGATTGACTTTATAGCATGAAAAGGTAACGGATCACTTCCTGTTACATTTAAAGGGATCATAAAGCTTTTCTGGATCAATCATTAATGTCTGATCATTTTCATTTCGTCAATAAAAAAACTAAATCTCTGTTGGTTTGTTTCAGGCCCGACCCGCTGAATCCTCCATTCGCAGCCGGAGGAGCAGATCTGGATCCGTTTGGGTGAGTTCACATGTAATCTGGTTTAAACTGGAATCTGGTTTACACAGAACATGAATCTGCACAAACATGGTGCCCTTCTGGTGGGTCAAGCTGTGGGTCAAACTGTGGGTCAAGCTGTGGGTCAAGCTGTGGGTCAAGCTGTGGGTCAAGCTGTGGCTCTGGGCCATTTGAAGGCCCTGGACTGAACGAAGCAGATTGAGACTTTTTGTTTCTTCTACATTTAGAACAAATTATTACAGATGTTTTTTTATTTCTTTTATTGGTTTTTGTGGTATTGAAATCAAACCTCTGGTTTCACTCGGATGATTCAGTGGATAAAGGAAGATGATCAATATCTATATTCCAGGTCAGCGGGTGGGGGCGGGATGATCGTGGACCTCTGAGGTCCGGGTTCCCTCGCTCTGGCTTCGACCCGTCCAGCGGGATCCCAGACATCCTGCCTCCTGGAGCCGTCCCCCCGGGGGCCCGCTTCGACCCGTTTGGACCCGTGGGACGCCACAGACCGGGGTGAGACACACACACCCGCTCGAGTCTATCAGCACCGATTGAGATGGTATTGATCAACACAATAAACTGATCTAGAACAGGTGAGGCTCAGTCTACGGTCTAATCAAAACCTGGTGTCCAAAGTGGCAAACGCACAAAATATGTACGGCGCCATATTTGATGCACAAACCGGCATGTATGAAAATGAACTTTGTGTCAAAGTTTGTGTGACTAAACTCAAACTGAAGCGATTTGTCCTCAGACAATAAACAAAGTACAGGAAGTGAAAACCTCACTCCCATGTGAACGATGCTGCAGCCGAAACGCATCGTCTGAAAGAATGATTCATTCTCACCGCGTTTCTGTTTCAGGCCCGACCCCGACCACATGCCGCCGCCCGGATACGACGACATGTTCATGTAGCGCTCGGCGCCGGTTCCTGCTTCTGTTGCTCCTGCTCACACCGCAGAACCGGGTCCGGTCCAGTTCTGGTTCCGGTCCAGAACCACCACGGATGGTCCAATGACAGGAGGGGTTCTCTGAAAACGACAAATAAAATATTCACTCAGACTCCTTTAGAAATGCTTATCATTTTTTTATTCAGATTGATCCTGACCTTCGACCCTGATCTGACGCTGACCTTTGACCCTCATCTGACGCTGACCTTTGACCCTCATCTGACGCTGACCTTTGACCCTGATCTGACGCTGACCTTTGACCCTGATCTGACGCTGACCTTCGACCCTGATCTGACGCTGACCTTCGACCCTCATCTGACGCTGACCTTTGACCCTGATCTGACACTGACTCTCAACCCTGATCTGACGCTGACCTTTGACCCTGATCTGACACTGACTCTCAACCCTGATCTGACGCTGACCTTCGACCCTCATCTGACACTGACTCTCAACCCTGATCTGACGCTGACCTTCGACCCTGATCTGACGCTGACCTTCGACCCTCATCTGACGCTGACCTTTGACCCTGATCTGACACTGACTCTCAACCCTGATCTGACGCTGACCTTCGACCCTGATCTGACGCTGACCTTCGACCCTGATCTGACGCTGACCTTTGACCCTGATCTGACACTGACTCTCAACCCTGATCTGACGCTGACCTTCGACCCTGATCTGACACTGACTCTCAACCCTGATCTGACGCTGACCTTCGACCCTGATCTGACGCTGACCTTCGACCCTGATCTGACGCTGACCTTCGAACCTCATCTGACGCTGACCTTTGACCCTGATCTGACACTGACTCTCAACCTGATCTGACGCTGACCTTCGACCCTCATCTGACACTGACTCTCAACCCTGATCTGACGCTGACCTTCGACCCTGATCTGACGCTGACCTTCGACCCTCATCTGACGCTGACCTTTGACCCTGATCTGACACTGACTCTCAACCCTGATCTGACGCTGACCTTCGACCCTGATCTGACACTGACTCTCAACCCTGATCTGACGCTGACCTTCGACCCTGATCTGACGCTGACCTTCGACCCTGATCTGACGCTGACCTTTGACCCTGATCTGACACTGACTCTCAACCTGATCTGACGCTGACCTTCGACCCTGATCTGACGCTGACTCTCGACCCTGATCTGACGCTGACCTTCGACCTCATCTGACGCTGACCTTTGACCCTGATCTGACACTGACTCTCAACCCTGATCTGACGCTGACCTTCGACCCTCATCTGACACTGACTCTCAACCCTGATCTGACGCTGACCTTCGACCCTGATCTGACACTGACCTTTGGACCCTGATCTGACGCTGACCTTCGACCCTGATCTGACGCTGACCGACCCTGATCTGACGCTGACCTTCGACCTTTCTGCTCGTTATGATAAACATACATATCTATAATTCTGTCCTCTGAGCTTCTCGCTGTGAAACGAGTGAATTGAATCGACGCCTCGGAGAGAAAACTCCTCACCTTCCAGCCTTGGATTATTTTGATTTACAGAAACGTTTGGAAATAATTTCCATTTCTTTACTAAATATTTTTTCAGTTGCTGATTTTGAGACGTGGCTGATCATTTCTGCCAAACATTCTAATAAAAGCTGCAAAGTTGTTCCTGTTTTAGTTCTGCTTTGTATCAAACTGCCACATTTTCATGGGAAACATTTTAATTGAGTGGAGAAAATAAAACTGGCCGGTTCCCTCGGCAGCCCGCAGCATCATGGATCCTCCACCATTCCTGGACCGAGGGGCGGGGCGGCGGCCCTTGGGGCAAAGGGGTAAATCCGACCCACTTTTGGAGACCCGAGGTTCTGATGCAGTGCTTTGCTTTGTTTCCTTATTTCTTGGTTCTGATTAAAACCAAAGTTTCTTCTGTTGTGAATCGAGTTTTCTTCTTCTGAGCCGTTTTCCAGTTTGATCGACACTGAACATGAAATGAAGTTCAGAGAGGAACCGTCTGGATAATGAAAAACAGAAACTTTATTTTCTCCTGAACAGAATCAGACGTAGAAATCGGCATCATGTTACAGACAGGAAGCTTCTTCACTCAGTAACATGCATCCTCACAGCAGAGTGAATCTGGTAACACTTTAAATTCAGGCCAAACTTTCTGTGCTTTTCATACAGCAAACAAATCAGACGTCTGTTTGTGACCACAGAATAAAACTACAATCCTCCAGAGGTTTGGAAACGTGGCATCAGAAAAGGGAAAAAAATCAAATCATGCATTGATAAAAAGCTTTGCAAAGTGCCTAATGCGCTCATTAAAAACCACTTTCTTATGATTATTTTGTGGCTAATTTAGATGATAAATCAATAAACTGTTTCTACCTAATTTTATAACTCAGTTCTAATTTAATAAAATGTTTTTGTTTCCTCCTTTAATTAAAAGTTAAAAAGCAGAAGTTTCTGCAATATGTTTATCACATAAAGTATTTTGTGTATGGTAGTTCATAAATACAATCAAATATATTTCGTATAAATGAGTTGTGCTAAATGTTTTATCCACTGTAATATGTTAATAGGTTTATGTTGACATTATTTTAATTCTTTTTGTACAACTCAGACTTTTAAATATGCATGTTTAAAGTCTGATGCATGTTTATATATTAATAAATACATTTATGGTCGGTTGGTGTTAAAAATTGTTAATTCAAAGCCTCATAGTTTTGTTTCTATGCTTTTATTTTGAAGCAGCTGCTTGAATTTGGTCAGAATCTGAATAAGTTAAAACAGAGAAATGTGATTTTATTTCAGTGATGAAAAAACTGAAACATCTCCATTTGTAACAATGTTTTAATAATTTTGACTTAATAAATATTCAACATTGAGATTCTCAGAATATGACATTAGTTTGATAAGCTGATGATTAAAAAACATCTTTATTATTGTAGAAACGTGACGGCCGTGTTTTGCTTTCTATACGCAGAAGAAACCCTGATGAGCAGCAGGTCAGGACTAAACTGTTGAAATCTGTCTCTGTGTGTGTGTGTGTGTGTGTGTGTGTGTGTGTGTGTGTGTGTGTGTGTGTGTGTGTGTGTGTGTGTGTGTGTGTGTGGTGTGTGTGTGTGTGTGTGTGTGTGTGTGTGTGTGTGTGTGGTGTGTGTGTGTGTGTGTGTGTGTGTGTGTGTGTGTGTGTCTCTGTGTGTGTGTGTGTCTGGGTAACATCATCATAATATTTGCTGAGTCAGCAGTGTTATTGCAGCGTTTTGACATTAATACCATCAGTTCATATTTAATACAGAAGAAAAACAAACATTATTAAAGGTTAAAGCAGCTTCTGTCCAAATGACTCTCTGGCACTTTTTTCCGTTTTTCTTAATACTTTCATATGTAACAGGCGGCACCAGTAGGGGGCGCTCTCCCCGCAGCCTGAGGCTCCATGAAGAGGAAGCTGGAGGATGGTGGCCAGGTGTTGACTTCCTGGTTGATTCAGGTGTGGTTGCTGGTGGTCGGGGGGATAACGGCGTGGTGCTGGACGCTGTGGGAATGTTTTATATTTGTGTTTTATTAAAGATGAATTGCATGTTTTTATGTTTTGTTCTTATTTGGTGGATCCACCGGATTGACGGCGCCAGATTGGAGCTTCTGGTGATTTGTGTCATGCAGGAAGGCAGTGTATTTAATGTGTTTTAGATTAAAATGATTTAATAACGATTTAGTCATTTTGTGGTTTTATAGTGGTCGCACTGCCCCCTGCTGTCTTTTAGGTTTGGTTTTCCTTTTGTTAGTCGCCCAGTTATGATGGTTTTTTCTGTAGCAGCTGTGAGGGCGGGGCCAACAACTTTTCATTGTTTGTTTGTTTGTTTGTTTGTTTTAAGGCGCTTCTCTGACTGTTTGATCTGCTTCCCACTGTGGGAGACAACACAAGATCTAGTTAGTGGAGAATCTTAACCAATAAATATGATTACTTATCATCTTGGTGAATGTTTACTGCCTCTCAACCGCAGGGGGAACTTGTAACACATATTTTCATAATAATCAAACTGCATTAAAGCTCAGATTCTATCTGGAACTCTTTTAATGTTTGTTTTTTTCCATTTCTTTTTGGTTTAATAAACAACGTTCACATGAAAAGTGAAAATTCTTTTAAAGTTATGATGTAAATATGATATCAGTAAAAAAGTCCAGAAGATCCAGGTTTAGTTTGAATGAAGGTTCAATTTGAGCATCTTGAAATAAAAAGTACAAACATTTTAAAACATCAACAGTTTATGTTGATGGGTTTTTTCTTTTCTATATTTTCTTTCTGTTTATAGCCTCAGCTGCATCAATGAGGTTACATTAGGAAGCTAACATTAGCGGTTAGCACCCAGGTTGTATTTTGAAGCTAACATTTAGCGGTTAGCACCCAGGTTGTATTTTGAAACTAACATTTAGCAGTTAGCATCCAGGTTGTATTGTGAAGCTAACATTTAGCAGTTAGCACCCAGGTTGTATTTTGAAGCTAACATTTAGCAGTTAGCATCCAGGTTGTATTGTGAAGCTAACACTCAGCGGTTAGCATCCAGGTTGTTTTGTGAAGCTAATGCTTAGCAGTTAGCTTCCAGGAGGAAACTTTCTCAGTGAAAAACAGAAATGGATATAAAAGTCTGATGCTATGCTTCAAGCTGGCTGTGAAAAATTTGACATTTCCAAGAGACCTGAAGCTAATTTTCATATTTTTATTCAGGTATAGTTCATAACTGAACAGTTCATGGTTCACTGGGTTCATGTTGGGTTTGTGGTTTTATTTTCTACCTGGTTTTTATTTTATGCCTGAAGCTAAAATAAATAAATGTTTCCTCTGTCTGAGAACAATCAACAAATCTCTCTGCCCTATTTTATTAATGATGAAAATAATTAAATGTATATTCTGTCTATAATTAAAATGTGACTGAAGTGGTTTGAAACTAAAACATTATTCATAATTTCTGTTTCTAAATAATGTGCTTTTTATAGTTTTAATAGGATTAAAATAGCAGGAATTATTACACTGCAAGTATTTTAGTTCAATTTTTAGTGAAAATATCTTTAAAATACTTGAAATAAGACAAAAACAACTTACAAGTAAATCTTCAAGAAGTTTGATTTAAGTCAATGATTCCTTAATAATGTTTAAAAGGTTTTAGAAGTAAAGAATCAGCTAGAGGAGACGAAATGTACTTCAAATAAATGTTCAGAGATTATATTCTGACAACAAGCTGCTGCAGGAGATAAACTACCAGAGTTTTGTCTTATTTCAAGTAAATTGGAGTATTTGCACTAAAAACGAAAATACTGGTTGAGTATTTCAGTTTGCAGTAATTCTGATGTTTCATAATCTCCAGAGGAGTTCTGGTCCACCGGGCCTTACCGCTCCACTTCCTGTCTGCCAACGTCACAAGCCGTCTGATTGGTTGGCTTCTGACAGCTGGGATCCAACTGAACCAAACCGGATCCAACCGGATCAATTCCGACTAAACTCCACATGCAGCTGAAGCCGCAGCCGGCGTCCTGCTCGGTTCTGAGTTCTGGTCCCGGCTGGACCCCGGCTGTGTGTTTTCCACCAGAACCCGCTCCACCCCGTCTCCGTCCGCCTCTCCGGTCGCCAGCTGCTTCATCCTCAGGCTGATGGAGCCGTAGGTCCTTTTGGGCCGGACGAAGGCGGCGCGGCGGTACATCTCGCCTCGGCAGATGGAGACCATGAGCAGGACGGACAGGAACATCCCGCCCAGCGTCAGCAGGCCCAGGCCTGCGATGATGCACCTGTCCAGGTGCGAGCCCAGCCGGGCGTAGTGCAGCTCCAGCTTCTCCATCTGCCGCGCCGACACCGAGTCCGGATCAACGCCGGCGTCCCGGGGGACGGTGTAGGCCACCACCACCAGCACGATGCCGCTCACCAGCAGAACCAGCGCCACAACGAAGCCCAGGTCCGCAGAGCGGCCGTCGGCCGGGTCCGGCGCCGCCAGGCCCGCACCACCATCACCTCCTCCTCCGGCAGCCCCCCATCCTCATCGTCACACGACTCTGGAGAAACCTGCAGGTGCAGGAGAAGAATCGTGTTAAAAATACATAAATAATATTTTAATAAGGATCAAAGATGGAGAAAATATGCAGAAAAATATGAGAAATGTTGATCTGCACTGCAAAACACTAAATCTGCTGCTTCTGGTGCAAATATCTTATCAAGAAAACTAACATAAAAGTAACTTTTCAGGAAAACACAGGAGTTTATTTTTAATCAATAATTCTTTAACATTGATTTAATAAAGTTCTAGTTCTCCTTTATCATAATAAAAAGTTGTTAATAACTTAAGTTTTGTGGTGTTTGAAATGAATGAACTAAACAGAACTAGTGTGGTTTTTGCAGTGAAGCAAAAACACCAACAAACTGAAACCAAAAATAATAAAACTAAATAAAAACAATAAAAGGTGAAATCAGAGCAGAATCAGTGAGACGCTGAGCAACAACCTGGATGTCAAAGTATGTCTGTTTATTTCCAAGCCCAAAACGGCGGGAACTCCCCAGGAAGCCGAGGAATTCAATAACAAGGAAAACAGTAACGATAAATAGTGCAGTAAATAAATAGTTCAGTCTGTCTGGTGGATTTGAAACAGACTCCAGACCGGAAGTAGTGGTCTGATATTGAACGCATCAGATTTCTGGACATTTTTCCTGCTCAGTGTTTTTCTCTCACTTTCTTCTGTTCACGATGATTCACCGCTGGAATTTTATTGCAATAATCGATTCATTAGGTGAAACAAATCCTATCACCGTGCTGGTTCCGGACGGACAGCCGCGGGTCGCATCCGGTCCCGGTTCGTCCAGCTCCTCGTCCTGCTGGTAGGAGACGTTCTCGAAGCCTCCGGCGGCGCAGCGCCCCCCGCTGGACGGGCCGCAGCGTTGCAGCTCCCGCAGCTCCACGGCGTTCAGAGACTCCATCGGCTGTGGCTCATGACGTCACCGAGCCGCTGCGTCCGGACTGCGGGACACAAACAAAAAACAACTTTACAGCCACAAAAGACTTTACAGCAACTAAAGACTTTACAGCAACTAAAGACTTTACAGCAACTAAAGACTACAGCAACTAAAGACTTTACAGCAACTAAAGACTTTACAGCAACTAAAGACTACAGCAACTAAAGACTTTACAGCAACTAAAGACTTTACAGCAACTAAAGACTTTACAGCAACTAAAGACTAACAGCAACTAAAGACTTTACAGCAACTAAAGACTAACAGCAACTAAAGACTTTACAGCAACTAAAGACTAACAGCAACTAAAGACTTTACAGCAACTAAAGACTACAGCAACTAAAGACTAACAGCAACTAAAAACTGCAGCAACTAAAGACTAACAGCAACTAAAAACTTTACAGCAACTAAAGAATTTACAGCAACTAAAGACTTTACAGCAACTAAAGACTTTAGTTTTTTTATTGTTTTATTTAGTTTTATTATTTTTGGTTTCAGTTTGTTGGTCTTTAGTTGCTGTTAGTCTTTAGTTGCTTGAGAGTCTTTAGTTGCTGAAAAGTATTTAGTTGCTCTAAAGTCTTTAGTTGCTTGAGAGTCTTCAGTTGCTGTAAAGTCTTTAGTTGCTGTAAAGTCTTTAGTTGCTGTAAAGTTTTAAGTTGCTGTAAAGTCTTTAGTTGCTGTAAAGTTTTTAGTTGCTGTAAAGTCTTTAGTTGCTGTAAAGTCTTTAGTTGCTGTAAAGTTTTTAGTTGCTGTAAAGTCTTTAGTTGCTGTAAAGTTTTTAGTTGCTGTAAAGTCTTTAGTTGCTTGAGAGTCTTTAGTTGCTGTAAAGTCTTTAGTTGCTGTAAAGTCTTTAGTTGCTGTAAGGTTTTTAGTTGCTGTAAAGTCTTTAGTTGCTTGAGAGTCTTTAGTTGCTGTTAGTCTTTAGTTGCTGTAAAGTTTTTAGTTGCTGTAAAGTCTTTAGTTGCTGTAAAGTCTTTAGTTGCTGTAAAGTCTTTAGTTGCTGTAAAGTCTTTAGTTGCTGTAAAGTCTTTTGTTGCTGTTAGTCTTTAGTTGCTGTTAGTCTTTAGTTGCTGTAAAGTCTTTAGTTGCTGTAAAGTTTTTAGTTGCTGTTAGTCTTTAGTTGCTGTAAAGTTTTTAGTTGCTGTTAGTCTTTAGTTGCTGTAAAGTCTTTAGTTGCTGTTAGTCTTTAGTTGCTGTAAAGTCTTTAGTTGCTGTAAAGTCTTTAGTTGCTGTAAAGTCTTTAGTTGCTTGAGAGTCTTTAGTTGCTGTAAAGTCTTTAGTTGCTGTAAAGTCTTTAGTTGCTGTAAAGTTTTTAGTTGCTGTAAAGTCTTTAGTTGCTGTAAAGTTTTTAGTTGCTGTAAAGTCTTTAGTTGCTTGAGAGTCTTTAGTTGCTGTAAAGTCTTTAGTTGCTGTAAAGTCTTTAGTTGCTGTAAGGTTTTTAGTTGCTGTAAAGTCTTTAGTTGCTTGAGAGTCTTTAGTTGCTGTTAGTCTTTAGTTGCTGTAAAGTTTTTAGTTGCTGTAAAGTCTTTAGTTGCTGTAAAGTCTTTAGTTGCTGTAAAGTCTTTAGTTGCTGTAAAGTCTTTTGTTGCTGTTAGTCTTTAGTTGCTGTTAGTCTTTAGTTGCTGTAAAGTCTTTAGTTGCTGTAAAGTTTTTAGTTGCTGTTAGTCTTTAGTTGCTGTAAAGTCTTTAGTTGCTGTTAGTCTTTAGTTGCTGTAAAGTTTTTAGTTGCTGTAAAGTCTTTAGTTGCTGTAAAGTTTTTAGTTGCTGTAAAGTCTTTAGTTGCTGTAAAGTCTTTAGTTGCTGTAAAGTCTTTAGTTGCTGTAAAGTCTTTTGTTGCTGTTAGTCTTTAGGAAGGAAGACCAGGGAAGGTTCTGGTTCTGGTGCGCAGACGGACCCGCTTTCAGCTGCTGGAGTAAAGTAAAGTAAAGTTAGTTGCTGTAAAGTCTTTAGTTGCTGTAAAGTCTTTAGTTGCTGTAAAGTCTTTAGTTGCTGTTAGTCTTTAGTTGCTGTTAGTCTTTAGTTGCTGTAAAGTCTTTAGTTGCTGTAAAGTCTTTAGTTGCTGTAAGGTTTTTAGTTGCTGTAAAGTCTTTAGTTGCTGTAAAGTCTTTAGTTGCTGTAAAGTCTTTAGTTGCTGTAAAGTCTTTAGTTGCTGTAAGGTTTTTAGTTGCTGTAAAGTCTTTAGTTGCTGTAAAGTCTTTAGTTGCTGTAAAGTCTTTAGTTGCTGTAGTCTTTAGTTGCTGTAAAGTCTTTAGTTGCTGTAAAGTCTTTAGTTGCTGTAAAGTCTTTAGTTGCTGTAAAGTCTTTAGTTGCTGTAAGGTTTTTAGTTGCTGTAAAGTCTTTAGTTGCTGTAAAGTCTTTAGTTGCTGTAAAGTCTTTAGTTGCTGTAGTCTTTAGTTGCTGTAAAGTCTTTAGTTGCTGTAAAGTCTTTAGTTGCTGTAAAGTCTTTAGTTGCTGTAAAGTCTTTAGTTGCTGTAAAGTCTTTAGTTGCTGTAAAGTCTTTAGTTGCTGTAAGGTTTTTAGTTGCTGTAAAGTCTTTAGTTGCTGTAAAGTCTTTAGTTGCTGTAAGGTTTTTAGTTGCTGTAAAGTCTTTAGTTGCTGTAAGGTTTTTAGTTGCTGTAAAGTCTTTAGTTGCTGTAAAGTCTTTAGTTGCTGTAAAGTCTTTAGTTGCTGTAGTCTTTAGTTGCTGTAAAGTCTTTAGTTGCTGTAAAGTCTTTAGTTGCTGTAAAGTCTTTAGTTGCTGTAAAGTCTTTAGTTGCTGTAAAGTCTTTAGTTGCTGTAAAGTCTTTAGTTGCTGTAAAGTCTTTAGTTGCTGTAAGGTTTTTAGTTGCTGTAAAGTCTTTAGTTGCTGTAAAGTCTTTAGTTGCTGTAAGGTTTTTAGTTGCTGTAAAGTCTTTAGTTGCTGTAAGGTTTTTAGTTGCTGTAAAGTCTTTAGTTGCTGTAAAGTCTTTAGTTGCTGTAAAGTCTTTAGTTGCTGTAGTCTTTAGTTGCTGTAAAGTCTTTAGTTGCTGTAAAGTCTTTAGTTGCTGTAAAGTCTTTAGTTGCTGTAAAGTCTTTAGTTGCTGTAAAGTCTTTAGTTGCTGTAAAGTCTTTAGTTGCTGTAAGGTTTTTAGTTGCTGTAAAGTCTTTAGTTGCTGTAAAGTCTTTAGTTGCTGTAAAGTCTTTAGTTGCTGTAAGGTTTTTAGTTGCTGTAAAGTCTTTAGTTGCTGTAAAGTCTTTAGTTGCTGTAAAGTCTTTAGTTGCTGTAAAGTCTTTAGTTGCTTGAGAGTCTTTAGTTGCTGTAAAGTCTTTAGTTGCTGTAAAGTCTTTAGTTGCTGTAAGGTTTTTAGTTGCTGTAAAGTCTTTAGTTGCTGTAAAGTCTTTAGTTGCTGTAAAGTCAGGTTGGTTCTGCTGCAGAGGTCGGTCAGTCTAGAGTTGAAGACGTTGCTGGTGACACCTATTGTAGATCAATGGTGTTCAACCTGAGTCTCGGGGGCCATTTGTGGCCCCTGGCCTGATTTTTGTGGCCCCTCACTACAATTCAAAACTAGGACAAAACTATGACTTTTAAATCAAGACACAGTCATCATGTCTCGCAAGCTGTCTGCTTCCCTGTTGCCATGGTAACAGGGAAGGTTCTGGTTCTGGTGCGCAGACGGACCCGCTTTCAGCTGCTGGAGTAAAACTGGGCTGAACTATTTCTTCAGTTTTATCATTTTAATCAAACTGGATGTTTTTCAAGGAAAACATGCAAAAAACATTTGAAGTTTTAAATCTATGATTCCATTTTGTCCTAAAAATATAGTTCATTGAATTAAATAGTTCACATTTGGTGTATTACTAAGAAGGTAGAAAAGAAAATCAGATTTTCAGTCATTTCAAGGTTTAAATTTTGGCAGCAGTTCCTTTGTCACGTTCGGCCCGAATGAGCAAAAGTTTGCAGTGTTTTCCAGGCTGTAAAACATGTTTCCTCCACCAGTCTGCCCCTGGTGATGTGAGGCGGCCACGTTGAATCGCCAAGTTTGGGGAAATCTGATTTCTGATTGGTTCCAGTTGACTTTTCCAACTGGAGAGTCAGAATTTCCCACCTTGGTCTACCAAACCAATGCTAGATTGGCCTAGTCAAAGTCCAGCCATAAAACTCATTTCAAAATCTGCTGGTGTTCATAGCTCGTCTCCATCCAAAGCAGAAATGTTGGAAAATGTTGGGAATCTCACCAGGAAGCCGCGAGAGCTGAAGGCGGTTCAACTTCAGGTCCCTTAAAGGGCCAGCAGCAGGAAATGTTCCTCCCGCTGTGTTCTGGGTTCTCTGCGCCTGTGACGGACGGGGTTCGGTTCGGATGTGTCAGAAGCAGTGTGACCATTAAAGGAGAGGTGAGCCCTGACACCACCTCCCCTTTAACTGCTGCTGATGCGGGATGTCACGCATAAAACGAACCTGGAATGTCGAGTCTGTTTTTTCCGGTGGCCCACTGACACACATTCAGCAGCGGCAGCCTGCGAGCCCACGAGCAAGGCACCGTTCCAGCAAAGTGACCTTGTGATGCAAGCTGCCAACAATTTGGTCCAAGACACTCCTGCTGTCCGTGTGTGTGTGAAATCTGCAGCCGGTGGACACACCGACCGGCTGAACGCGCTGGACGCGCTGCTCCTCCCCGCAGCAGGCGCCTCGTCCCGGGCTGATGGACCGACGGTCAGCGGGAGGCTGGAGGCTCAGCTGGAGCTGCAGCCGGGAGCATCTTCATCATCTTCATCCGGACATGGAGGCGGCTGCACGGCGAGTGAGGAAGGCGGAGAGAGAGGATGAGGATGGTGCCTGCCTCTGACCATGCGCAGAAGCAGTCTGTGGTTTTCAGGTTGGTTCTGCTGCCTTTGACCTCCAGCAGCAGCTGCAGCTGCAGCTGCGACAAAAGCTCCGATTTAAGGTTTTAAAGGCTCCATCGATGCAGCTGGCCGAAAATGTCACGAAGGATATTTCAGTTGTTTCACTTTTTCTTTAAAAGCAAGAAACGAAAAAATCCTTTTCTATTCCGCCAGGATGCTGTGAAGCTGCAGCTCCCCCTGGCGGTCACTGAGGGGAACAACAGTTTGATTTGAAGCTTTTGGATCATTTTCACAAGTTAAAGGAAAATAAAAATGTTTCTGGATGCAGAAGAGGCATAGAAGACAGCTGAAATAACCGAAATCAGGTCTCCTCTTCTTTCTGTTAGTATACAGTTTGTATCTGCACCGCAGCACAGCTTGCTGCTGCAGGACCTTGGAAGAGGAGGTTTAAGCTGCACTTGCACTGTCCCTGTTCAGTCCACTTCAATCAAACTCCAGTTTGTTTACCAGGGAAGTTCGGTTTGTTTGGTGAGATGAGAATCAAACTCCAACTACAGCGCAGGGCATTCTGGGTAAATCCAACCAAAGCTAACATGCTAGCCTAGCATTAGCAGCAGAAATGGCTCCTGGTCTTCAGCTAAAGACTAAAGAGAAATCACTAAACTCTGATGCCTCCATCTTGTTTCATCTGGTGAAACAGGAAGTTGCTCTCAGTGTGTTCAGAGGTTTTAGTGTCGTTTCCTGCAGTGGTTCTTGGTGCAGCGCCCCCACAGGCCAGGAGGGGAACAGGCTGTTTTCAGTCAGAAGCTTTGACAGAACCGCTGTAGCAGACTACAACAGGAGAGCCTTCATGGCTGCCGCTGTCAGCTGTCATTGCCGCTACCCCCACCCCCTCTCCTTCACTCTCTCCTCTCTCAGTCACTACTTCCTCTTCTGAGAGGGAAGATGTCCTACCAGCTCTCCATCTAACGGGTGAATTGAGTTTCCTAAATCTGCTGGGATTTACCCGATCCAGAACTGAAGTAAACTCTGTTTAAGCTGGTTTCTAGAAAGGATTCGCCTGATTTCTACGGCCTACATCCAGATGTCTCACCCTTCTTCCCCCTGTGAATTAGCCAGACTGAGCAACATACAGATAACTAGTTTCACAGAGCACATCTGTTAACGGTCGCTCCTTCTCTTTTTTGCAACTTGCACTTGTTACTGAATCAGGTTGGTTTTAGTGACTCTGGCGAGTCCCAAGGATGTTGTTTTAAATTTAAATTTTTAAATTTTAAACCTATAAAATATTACCTAGTTTTTCTTCCCCAGAATCAAACATCACAGCTATTTTACTACCATCAAAGAAGTTTGAGGCGACTCATTAATTGAATGTCTACAACATCTTTTAGATTTTCTTTATGCTAAATATTTTATTAGTAAAGCAATTTTGCAAGGGTCAGTACAGCTTAATTAAGTAGCAGAAATAATCAAATAAGTCAAATCAATCATCTAGCCTGTCTTTCCCTAACGCTGATACTAAGAACTAAAAAGGGAATCTTTAGAGAGACGGACGGAGTTTAGTGTCTCGAACCCCAGAACTGGATCGATGATGAAGAAGGTGTTGTAGCAGGAGGAAGAGGAGGTTGATTGATGAAGGCAGGGATCTCTGTTGGTCTGATGAGCTTTAGTCTCTGCATCCATGGTGAGGTCACACAGGACTTGGGTCTTTGTCTTTGTCTTGATCTTCATCTTTGTCTTCATCTTTGTCTTTGGGGTCTGAACCCAGCCGATGAGAGAAGTGCGATTTGAAGCCACATGTTGCGGGGCTGATGGGTTGGTCCCCGTGAACAGGACAGTCTTCGTCCCTGTGTCTCCGGCTCTTCTTCAGCTGCAGAGTTCTTTGTCCATCTCGGTCTTGACTCGAAGCTTCCTGGAGGATCCAACCAAAGATTCCTCTTTATATAGGGTTTATACCTGCTTTCGGTGCATTTTCATTGGCTAACACTGTTGCTGTGCTTTATTGGGTAACATGTTTGGACAGATGAACTCATATCCATCACTGTCTTAGAGACATTTTGTCCTGAGGTCTTGGCTAATGTCTCAGGGTTGCTCAACGTTCCTCCTGTGTCTCTGACACAAAATAAGTTGTTCAACAAGCTATCTCCTAATAAGGTCTTGGTCGTCTCTGCTGTCCCCATTTGACCCCTGACCTTTCACCTTCTATCTACCTCCAACACATCATCAGTGATCTTTAATAGCAGTTACATGTTTTACACCATTTCAAGTTCAATGTTAAAATCACATTCATAAACCTATTAGTTTCTTTAATTTAGCATTCATTTATAAGTTTATGATAATCACAACTTATTACTCTTTATTATTTGATACCAAAGTTACAGTTACTTGTTTTACTTGTACGATTCTCCACAAGTGTCAGTAAGTATTGTTATAAGTAAACCAATATTAATATAAGTACTTTACTTTAAGTCTTATCTAATTACTCACAATGTTTAGATTTTATCCTTTGAAACTTTTATGCTTTAAATAAGGACTGGTCTCAGCTATTTTTATACATCTGCAAGCTGGAAACTTACTTCCTCTATTTCCAGGAAACCTGCTCTCCCTGTGTCATCTCTCTCTCTGACTATGATTTCTTATGATTAGATAGAAAAAATAAGTATAATGAAAGCTAAGTTTGCAGGAGACAAAACAACACACACAACCAGGTTTATTTTATTGCAGTCTGGGTCTACTGTTGGATCTAGATGTGATTGGTGTGACTTATTTTGAAGATAACTTTATTTGTTGTTACTGTTAACTAAAATCTCCAGCATGTGGAAGTGGGATGATCTTGGACTTTCTTGACACAGCATCTACAACAAATATTAATAAACTATATGAAATACATTTGTTTTATGTCTTTGGATTAATAACTGTAGAAATCACAGGCTGCCAGTTTCTGGCCATGAAAGCTGATATATGTTTATTAAAAACTCAATATCCATCCAGACTGTGGCTGGGTGCACAAAACATATAAAAAATAAAAAGTATTGACAGAACAGAAAGCAAAACTTAACGTCTGTAAAGTTTTGCTTTACAGACGTTTACAGCTTTGTGATTCTTATTCTGTAAATCTATTTTGGTCAAAATAAAAAGAGAAAACTGCAGGTTTGTTGAATTCTGTTGAAAATTAAATGAAACAAAATAAAAAGTTAATCAAAGCAAAATGCAAATCATGAAAATGATAAAACCACAGAACCTGTAAACACAATAACAGGAGATTTTCCATGAATCTTTCAGATTTTACTTTATGAAATGTTGGTCACATCCAAAGTGCTGCAGACATGAATCGCTGTGAAGAAACTAAACCTGTTTTATCTTTGCATTGAAAAGTCTCCATGATCGTTAGCATGGCAACGCCTATCCGGCTCACACACGCTGATCCCAACGCAGCAGCAATAAAAACCCAGATTCGTTCATGAAGCATTTTATCTTCCAGGTTCAGATTTATTTATTGCATTTATTTCATTCTGGAGCCACAAAGTCCCAGAATTCAGTGCAGAAAAAAACATCAGATGAGGAAGAAATGAGCATCCAGATGACTTTTCATCTTTGTCAGTGTCAACGCTCACTGTGCACGCAAAGTTAGCTTTGTGATTAATCCGCCGCTGAAAATAGATCCATGTGACAGACATCAGCATTTTGTGAGAAATCTGTTTTTAATCATATAATCTTCAGGCCATGTCTGGATATTAGAGACAAATAGTAACTTTGCTACAATCTGGGAGCCATGAAGGTCACCTGAGAATGCAACATGGCAGCCATCAGGTCAAAGGTCACAGACGGGGAGTTCATCATGACGTCGGTCATCTTTGCATTTTTAAATGGGCTTGTTTTTCTAGATTTTCTTTCTTTATTTAAAATTCATTCTGTGTCTGGTGAGATTGATGCATGAGTGTCATCAATCCAGAAGTCGGTCCTTCCTCTGTTTTATAAAACTCCTGGAATGTTAATATCTTAAAGTCAGAATTAGGATTCTGCAGATTCTCTGTTAAACATCCTGATGAAGAAAATTAATGTGCAGAAATTACAAGCTCTTCTTTTAATTCCTTTTTTTTTTTTTTTTTACAAAACCTCTGTAGATAAAAAAGGAAAAAATGAAAAAAATTTATGACAATAACCGAAAAGAGAAATGAACTTTATTTTATAAAAGGAAAGAAATTCTCCAACATTATTGTATTTTGATTAAACACTAGATTTACAAAAAACCAAACATTTAGTTAATTTTTACCTTGACATGAAGTGAAATATGTAATATCTGCAGAATGACGTGTAGATGCTACACACCGAAAGGCTCAAAAATACCAATAAAACTAACAAAACATATTTAAAACTTGATTTTTTTTACCAAATTAAATATGAGTCATAAAAAAATAAAAAAGAAACTATAAACAATATTTTTTGCAATTCTGTCACTTGTTTGTGACAAACTATTAGCATCAAGATAAAGCAAAAGCATCAGATTCTGCTCCAAGCCAGTCTTGCTCTGACCTCTGACCTCTGACCTCTGACCCCTTGGACCGCAGTCTGGAAAAAACTAAATTATTTCCAGAAAATGAAAAGAAAATCTGCTTTGATAAACATCTGTGAAAATGTGCCAACAGGAACCTGGCGGCCCGAGACGATCTTCACTGTTTCTGCAACAAAACCATGAGATGAAGGCTCTTAAAGAGACAGCGACCCATTAACCCAGGTTGGTCTCCATTGGCAGATTCAATCCAAACAAACAAAAAGTCTCAACTTGTAAAAAACAATAGATATGAACAATAGATATAACAATTATGTCCGTGGGCCGCACAAGGTCAGACTGGAGGGCAGAAACGGCCCCTGGACCACAGTTTGAACACTTCAAAAACAAATCCAATATTGACTTGGAGGTCAAATAAAATCACAAAAATGAAGTAGTTTTATGTGATTTCAAATTATTTCTAGGAAATGTGGCCGAGTGACGGACATGAGTTGATCAGATTAGCAGTAAAAATAATCCTGCAGCAGAAAATCTGGATTAAAGCGTTTTGTGTTCAGACCGTTTTCTCAAACCGGACTCGCTCAGGAAACGGCCAAACTGACAGCAGGTCAGCGTGTGAAACCTTTCTCCACGCGGAGCCGCCGCTACGGGGCGGTTCTGGAACACGGCATCCAGGTCCGAGGCTCCGTCAGCGACTCTGGCGCTCGGACACGACGTCCTGCAGGCGCTTCAGCAGGACGTCGGGACCGCCGCCGCTCTCCGGACACGCCCGCTTACTGGGCGAGTCGCAGGCCGATGACATCATCACGTCGCCCTCCATGGTGAAGGCCCTCTTCCTGCTGACGGCGCCCTGGCGGATCATCCGGTTGATGTCCGACAGCTCCTGCAGGCCGGGACGCGTTCATCAGCAAAATCAGAGAACTAACAAGACTAGAAACTAAACTTTAACAAACGGAGGAACAAAAAACATCATGTGGAAACATGGAAGAAATTTAAAAATACTTTTTTTTCGGCACTGAAATACCGTATTCTCCGGACTATAGAGCGCACCTCACTACAAGCCGTACCACAAAGTTTATCAAATGAAACTGGAAACGTAGATTTATCAGCCGCACCGGACTGCAAACCGCTGGGCTCGGTTTTCCACCCTGAATAAATCTGCTATTAAGGACGCAGTCCTGGGTCAACAACCGGTGGATTTGTTCCCTGAGCTTATGCAGCTATCGATCTGTCCTGCGGGATCAATCGCCTTCAACTTAAAAGCTGCATCATATCAACTTCTTCATGTTGTTTCCTTGATGAGGGGTTTGAGTTGGAAAACGTTTTTGCTGCTACATGTACTGGTTCAAATGAAATTCAGCGCTTTCTTCTTTCATTTCCAATTTTGACTTCCAACGATTCACTTCCTGCTAAAGAGCCCCCCCTGGTGGTGGAAGAAAAATCCACAGAAAGCCACCGGCTGTAAGCCACGTGGTTCCAAACGTGGGGAAAGTAGCAGCTTGTTGTTACACATCCATTTGTGGTTCAGTGAGTTAAGAACCAAACTGGAAACAAAATGCACAGAAATATGGGAAATTTGTCTAGAAAAGTATTATTGTTCTTGTTTTGTCAGAAATCTTATTTTTCTGATTCATATCTTAGAAACAGCTGATTTTCAGGAGCATCGTCTGCTGACAGCTGTGTGTATTTCTCTCTGTGGTGAGTGTGTGTGAGTGTGTGAGAGTGTGTGAGTGTGTGAGTGTGAGAGTGTGTGAAGACAAGCAAATACAGGCCAATATCGTTGCTATCACAATTTTCAAAAATTTTGGAAAAAATATTCACAAAAAGGCTGGACTCCTTTCTTAATAAAAATAATTGACTGAAGGAGCAGCAGTACGGCTTCAGGAACAACTGCTCCACAACTTTAGCTGTGATGGAGTTTGTGGAGCATTATATTGCTGCAGCATTATATTGCTGGAGCAATATAATGCTGCATTATATTGCTGCAGCAATATAATGCTGCATTATATTGCTGCAGCAATATAATGCTGCAGTTGACCAGAAGCATAATACTGTAGGAGTATTTATTGACCTATGCAAGGCATTTGACACTATTGACCAGGCATGATCATGAGGTAAATGTGAATGTATGGCCTACGGGGGATTACATATCAGTGGTTGAAAAGCTATTTGAGTAATAGATTACAATATGTACAAATTAATAATATAAAATCACAAACAGACAAAGTAACATGTGGCCTTCCTCAAGGATCAGTTCTTGGACCCAAATTATTTATACTTTATTTAAACAATATTTTTGCAGTATCTAGTATTTTAAAGTTTATAATGTTTGCGGATGATACAAATTAATTTTTTTCGGGATAAAATATGGATGAAATAATTAAAATAGTACAAAAAGAACTACTAGAGTTGAAAACAAGGTTTGAC
>NW_026562500.1:287500-315000 GCF_027474105.1 Poeciliopsis prolifica | reverse complement strand
CTTTAACAGATTCTCAATAATCTGTTCAATTTTTCACGTCTCCTGAATAAACAAATATTCTCCAGATGATGCAGTTTTTACACAGAAAACTTTTATTTCTCCTGAAGCAGCGAGACGCTCCGCCGCCATAGGAACCAGAGACCAAGCGTGCGGTCGGCGTGGCGATGGCGAGCCGCTCACCTTGGCGATGATGTAGACGCAGCACAGCAGCAGCTGGTCCAGGTGTCGGTCCCTCAGCAGGTCGCTGCACTGAACCACAACCTGCTCAAAACACGTCCAGATTTTCCGGCGCAGATCCGACGACACGTCCAGCTTCAGGCAGAGATCCCTGAGCCGCACGCTGGACAGGTGGTACACCTGCAGGGGTCAGAGGTCAGGGAGGTCGGAGGTCAGGGAGGGCCGTCGTCCGGCCGTTTCCGCTCCTACCTTCCTGAAGAACAGGGCCAGCGACCCGGTTCGCCGCGGACGCCCGGTTCCCGCCTGGGGGTCGGTGCCGGAGGTCGCCGTGGCGACATCCACCCGACCCGGGGACGAGGTCAGCAGGAACCGAGCCGTGACGACGCCGGACGGGTCGCAGGGTTGGACCGGGATCAGGGCGAATGCTCGCTCACCTGCACACAGCAGAACACGGAGCGGGTTCTGGTTCTGTTGGACCTCAGGGACACATCACTGGACCGACTCGTTTCAGGCTGAAAACGGACTGCGAAGGTACTTCAACCCGACCGGAACCGGACCCAAAACCGGACCCGGACCCAGAACCAGAACCGGACCCAGAACCGACCCAGAACCCGGACCGGACCCACCTTGCAGAGGGATGCTGATCACGGCGCTCTGGCCTCCGTTTTTCTGGCCCGTCCCAAACGTCAGCCTCTTGGCCGGAGACGGCGTCGGGCCGACTGCGACGTTCCGCCCAGCAGGGGGCGCCGCCGGGTCGTCGCCGAACAGCCGGCGCTTGGCGCTGCCGGCGGCCGGAGAGCTGTACCGGTCGTGGACCGACAGCGGAGACGGAGGAACTTCTGGAAGGAGAGAAAACGGTCGGGGATCCGTGGAAACCGGGTCGAATGTCAGAACGCGGGAGACCGACCTTTCCGTGAACTTCCCAGACCCGACCGGAACTCCCTGATCCGGGGGTGGATGATGGGAGACTGGGCCATCAGCGGCAGATGAGACTGGCCGTTAGAGGAACCGGAACCAGAACCCGGATCCAGACAAGACGAGAAGTTCACCTGCACAGAGACGGACCCGGCTGTAGAGTTCACATCGTTTCAGTCTGATTGTCAGAAGAAAGGTTTCCGAGGATGCGCCGAGTTCGGACCGGCCCGGTTCGGACCGGCCCGGTTCGGACCGGCCCAGACAACTGAAATAAGAATAAAAGCTTCCTGACTGAAACAGCTTCACGTTGATCCTGATCAGAAAACTGGAACAGAACCGGAACCGGATGATCCCTCAGGTTGAGACGCCGAATGAACGAATATAAGAAACCAAAAGTATCTGGTTCAGACCTTCTGATGAAACGGGTCTCATGATCTCGCTGCGTGACGCTGGACATGTTCATGTCTTTATGATTCCTGTTTCAAGCTCAGTTACAGGAATTTAACTCTCAACCAGTTGATCATTTGTTTTTGCCAGCCATCACCTGGTCGCTGCTCACCTCCTCCACCGTGGGGACTTTTCCGCCGGCGGCCTCCAGGGCGCTCCACAGGGCGGAGTCCGAGGCCCAGGCCCGGCTCTCCAGAACCTGCTCCTCGATGGCGTTCAGATGCTTCACCATGTCGCGGGACAAACCTTCCTCTGAGCGGATGAACACCTCGATGACCTGCAGGCGACAAAACAGCTTCAGGAGGAGGAGCCGGGCCAGAGCCGGGCCCAGAACCAGAACCAGGGCCAGAGCCGGGCCCAGAACCAGAACCAGGGCCAGAACCGGGCCCAGAACCAGAACCAGGGCCAGAACTGGGCCCAGAAGCTACTTAGCGGTGGCTACATTAGCAGCGAGTTAGCGGTGGCTACATTAGCAGCGAGTTAGCGGTGGCTACATTAGCAGCGAGTTAGCGGTGGCTACATTAGCAGCGAGTTAGCGGTGGCTACATTAGCAGCTACTTAGCGGTGGCTACATTAGCAGCTACTTAGCGGTGGCTACATTAGCAGCGAGTTAGTGGTGGCTACATTAGCAGCGAGTTAGCAGTAGCTTCAGCTGCCTTGAGTCACAGAATGCAGTGAGAGGATCTGAAATATCAATAATGATACCAAGTCAGTATCTGATCAATACAAGCATGGAAAGATCAATTCTGTAGTTTCAGATTCTCTCCACACATTTTATGTAATTTTCATTTAATTTCACTCATTTATTCAAAGAAGTTTAACCTTTTTTTCACTTTATTTACAAAAAATTGTCACAAATTGGTTTATCTTTCCGTTTCTGATGATCATGTTTTTTGTAGACAAACACTTTGTCCAAAAATTTCAACTAATTCAAAGAAAAAGGCTGAAAAAGTTTGGAGACATTTCAGAGCTAAACGATAAAAATGATCCTCATGTCAGAATATTTTAGATTAAATATTCTGTCACAACATTTAAGATTGAGGCTCATTTCAGATGCCCGTATTTAAGACTTTTAAAGGATGCGCCGACATCACGCTTCCGCAGCGCAGCGTCACTTCCTGTCCCGAGGGACCGGTTACCTTGAAGAAGTAGAACGGCGGCAGCTTGAAGACGCCAATGATCCAGGGGAAGGTTCTCTGGGAGCTGTAGGAGAACAGGACCACCTCCAGGCAGCACGCCATCAGGGAGCAGTGGAAGATATCCTGCCCAGCAGAACCTGCCAGCAAACGCAGGGTCAGATTTAAAGGGACGCCACGGTGCCGCTGCACCCTGCAGCATCCTGCAGCCTCCTGCAGCATCCTGCAGCCTCCTGCAGCATCCTGCAGCCTCCTGCAGCATCCTGCAGCGTCCTGCAGCACCCTGCAGCACCCTGCAGCGTCCTGCAGCACCCTGCAGCGTCCTGCAGCACCCTGCAGCCTCCTGCAGCACCCTGCAGCGTCCTGCAGCACCCTGCAGCACCCTGCAGCGTCCTGCAGCACCCTGCAGCGTCCTGCAGCACCCTGCAGCCTCCTGCAGCGTCCTGAAGCATCCTGCTTACACTCATGTCCCGGCCCTGCAGACGCTTCGTCTCCTGCACCAGAACGTTCTCCAGGACTTTGTGGTAGAGGATCTCGGCCAGCTTCCAGCGGCTCTCAGCGAAGTCTGGAACAGAACCAGTCAGTACTGGAGTCTGGAACAGAACCAGTCAGTACTGGAGTCTGGAACAGAACCAGTCAGTACTGGAGTCTGGAACAGACTGGCGTTTCTCATACCGATGTGAGATCCCGGCGTGTCCTCGGAGTCGTTGCTGTAATGTTCCTTGAAGGTTTGACCCAAAGTTTTGACCCGACCCAGAATGGAGTCAGTGGGATCTCTGGAGCAGGACCTGCAGACAGAAACAGGAAACATCACATCGACGGCAGAAGATGATGCGTGATTTGTTTTGCTAAGAAACCCAAAGTGAAGGATGAATGTTATGCTGAGTCATGCTGAGGATCAGCTTTCATAGCAAACAGGAAGTTAAGAGCAGAAGCTCTGATGGTGAAACTCTGAATGAAATGTTTGAAACAAGAGCTGCTTTCACACCGGCTCTGTTCGGTTCACTTGCAGTCCGTCTGCCGAGTCAAAGACCGGTTCACTTGTGAGGCGTGAATGCTAATTGACCTCTGACCTCTGGTCCTCCAAACCTCAGTCTGGATTCAATTGTAGTGAACTCTGGTTGGTTTGAATGTGAACAGCAAGCAAACCAGAGACGGCTCCAGAAGCAGGAAGTGAACTACAGCGCAGGGCAGTGTGGGTAATTTAACCAAAGCTAATATGCTAAGCTAGCGAAAACAGCAGAAATGGCTGAAGGGATGGAGGGACGCACGGCGCCGCAGCAGGGGGACGCACGGCGCCGCAGCAGGGGGACGCACGGCGCCGCAGCAGGGGGACGCACGGCGCCGCAGCAGGGGGACGCACGGCGCCGCAGCAGGGGGACGCACGGCGCCGCAGCAGGGGGACGCACGGCGCCGCAGCAGGGGGACGCACGGCGCCGCAGCAGGGGGACGCACGGCGCCGCAGCAGGGGGACGCACGGCGCCGCAGCAGGGGGACGCGGCGCCGCAGCACGCACGGCGCCGCAGCAGGGGGACGCACGGCGCCGCAGCAGGGGGACGCACGGCGCCGCAGCAGGGGGACGCACGGCGCCGCAGCAGGGGGACGCACGGCGCCGCAGCAGGGGGACGCACGGCGCCGCAGCAGGGGGACGCACGGCGCCGCAGCAGGGGGACGCACGGCGCCGCAAGGGGACAGCAGGAACTGTAACCTACCTGAAGATCTGCAGCAGGTTTTCACTGGGAGCCGTCCTCAGACCCGCCACCATGCTCTGCAGCCGGCTCACGCTCTGCGTCGCTGCAGAGACGGGCGTGAACAGCAGGTCCTTCTCCTTCAGGTAGACGCGTCCCGTCAGGGGAGTGGACGGGGCGAGCGAGCCGCACTGCAGGGACAGAGAGAAACGTGTCAACTTCCTGTTTGCTGTGAATTTCATCCTGAAATAATGAGACCAACAGCAGGAATGACTTTGCTTTCATTTTGTTGATTGTTTCTGAGGGTGAAAACAATCTGGACCTTTTTGAAACTCCAGCCAAATGTCTGTCTGTCTCTCTCTCTGTCTGTCTCTCTCTCTGTCTGTCTCTCTCTCTCTCTGTCTGTCTGTCTGTCTGTCTCTCTGTCTGTCTCTCTGTCTCTCTGTCTGTCTGTCTGTCTCTCTGTCTGTCTCTCTCTCTGTCTGTCTGTCTCTCTGTCTGTCTCTCTCTCTGTCTGTCTGTCTGTCTCTCTCTCTGTCTGTCTGTCTCTCTGTCTGTCTGTCTGTCTCTCTGTCTGTCTGTCTGTCTCTCTCTCTGTCTGTCTGTCTGTCTCTCTCTCTGTCTCTCTGTCTGTCTCTCTGTCTCTCTCTCTGTCTGTCTGTCTCTCTGTCTGTCTCTCTCTCTGTCTGTACCTTCTCCACCTGCTGCCCGTCTCTCTGAGCTGCAGCCTGGCTGGCCATTCGCTCCTGAACAAACATCCTTGGCGTTCCGATTTCCTCGTCGGCGTCGGCTCCCAGGAAGACGCGCTCGTCGAAGTCTCCGGCTGTCAGGACGTACTCCTCGTACTCCCGGTTTATGGCTTTACTGAGGACACAAGGAGCACTCAGCACCGGCAGGGAAACGCAGCAGAAAATAATTATTACAGAACAAAAATGCAGCTTCTGTTTCTTACTTGTTGTCAATGAAGTTCTGAGGATCCAACATTTCAGTGAACAGCGTTTCGTTTCCTTTCAGGATCTGATGGACAAACACAGAGAGGAAACCGCAGGACACTGGGTTACATTTATTACCTGGTTATTAACTGATTATAAACTGATTAGCTGGTTATTAACTGTGACCAGTTTATTACCGCGTTATAAACTGGCTATAAAGTGATAAAATGGTTATTAACTGGTTGTTAACTGGTTATTAGTGATCAGCCTCGACCTGTTTGTGGAACAGTTTGTGGATGTACGGTTTGAAGTAGTGCTGCTTGATGCCTTTGGCCTCCCCACCAGGCCATCATGCAGCTCACACAGCTTCTCCAAGACGCAGGGCGGAGTCTCGCTCTGGGGGGCGGCGCCGTCCAATCGGAACGAGGGAGGCACACCTGCAGACGCACAGGTAGGAAAACATTCAGTGATCCAATCGGCGCAAAACCATCCATACATTTTCATGCACTCTTGTCTGGAGTCGGGAGGGAGGGAGGCTGCTGGGGCCCCCGGCCAGGGGTCGCCTTGAAACGCCTCTGGATCTGTCAGGAAAGTTTCTGTTCATTACCATTTACTGCTGAAATGATTAATCGATTACTGAAACAATCGATTTTGTAATGAACTAATGATTAACAGGTTATTAACAGACACTAAAAACTGACATTTCCAGTAGCAGCAACACACAATGAAGCAGAAACGACAAAAATAAAAATGTTTTCCATTCCAAATGAAAAGGTTTTTCATCCCAACATTATTTTCATGTAGAAACTGAATGAAGCTGAAACATCAACAGATCAACACAGATCCACCACGGTTCACCACTTTGGACACAAAACGTGCTAAAAGTCTGATGTTGGTCTTTAACGTCTGATGTTTTACTGTGAAAATGGAGCTGCTGCCGTGCCCTCTGACCTCTGAAGCCAGGGTTGATCAGCTCCTTCCTGTTGGCGCACAGCAGAGCGTTGCCGAACACCAGGTCCAGGCAGCAGAGCAGCAGGTGGTACGAGTTCACCAGGTCGTCTCCGATCATCCGGAAGTTTCCTGCAGGGAATCAAATCCTCACTCAGTTCGGATCCAAGAAGAAATCAACTAAATCCAACACAAGAGCAAAAACTGATTCAAGTAGTTTTTCTGCTAAAGTCATTTTATTACCTCATTCTGTGTTTGGAGGGCAACTTTCCCTCTGTTCAGGAATGTTTGTATAGTTTTGGATTAAAATCTGATTTGAAGATGTTGTTTTTTTTAGCAAATTGAATTTTTTTATACTCGATCCTCCCGGTAATGATCAACTAGTAACTAAATTAGTTGGTGATTATTTCAATAACTGTTTAATCACAATTAATTGTTTCAGTCCTAATTCAAAATTATAAATATTATTATTATATTACTGAATAAATGATCATAAAGAACGTTTGCTGCAGCACAGACAGCAGGAAACATGTTTACAGCGACGCAGCAGAAACTGGATACCTTTAGTGTAGACGAACAACGTCCAGCAGAACTTGAACACGTCAGTGATGTGACAGGGCAGCCGCCTGCAGGGTTAGAGTAGTGCACACTGTGACATCATTATGCTGCTTGGCTCCTGGAGATGAGTAGGTATCTCCACAAGGGGGCGCCTATTCCCTTTTTCCTTTGTTGTACTATTGCACAGAGTGAGAACTTGTTGTTCAGATCATCGGTGATGCTGAGGAGATAAGCGGTAAACTATCGTTACTTTTCTCATGTATGAGACTATGATGTTAGAACCGTGGAGGTCTGGCTTTACATGGACGAAGTGAAATTGTGCCAATTGTGACGGTGCAGTGAGAGGCTGGAGGAGTCAGCATGGCCACTCCACCCCAAACCAGCAGGACGCGCTGTTGGACAACTCCACACTTCATTTCACTAACATCATAGTCTCATACATGAGAAAAGTAACGATAGTTTACCGCTCTGCTCCTCAGCATCGCCGATGATCTGAACAACGTGGAAAAAGCGAATAGGCGCCCCCTTGTGGTGACACCTACTGCTCCAGGAACCAAGCAGAATAATGATGCTACAACAGTCACAGTGAGGCTGCCAAAATAAAGACGCTGCTTTACAGGCACAGCTTTCAACATTCAAACCAACGTCGTCGCCTCGGTACCTGTGCTTCCTGCTGCGCGGCTGCCGCGGGGCCTCGCATCTCTGGGGATTCACGAACATGTCCCTGAAGATGGGCTCGAACTTACGGAAGATCACCGTGGAAACCTCAAAGTTGCGCTCCAGCCGGTCCATCCGCAGCCTGAAGTCCTGCGGCAGGTTGGACATGTCGGCCCATTTCCGCATCTTGGAGAAGAACTGGATGAGGCTGAACAGGGCGGCAGCAGCAACGTCCAGTCAGAAAACGGTAAAGTACGAAGCAGAAAACATTCGGCTTTGGTGTCTGGACATAAATCATAAATCATGTCCAGACACCCGCCTGCCTTGGGGCCCCGCCCGCCCCGGAGCCCCGCCCGCCCCGGGGCCCCACCCGCCCCGGAGCCCCACCCGCCCCGGAGCCCCGCCCGCCCCGGGCCCCTCTGCCCCGGAGCCCACCCGCCCCGGGGTCCCGCCGGGGCCGTTTAAAGTTCAGTGTGAAACATGTTAATATTTATGATAAATTAAAACTGATTTCCTTAGTAAAGTTTGGAAGCCGTCCCATATGGAAAGCGCCGCATGTGACAGTTTTCATGAACACTGCCCTCTGCTGGTCAGAGAGTTTGGGCAACAGGTAGAAATTATTAAAATTGTCAAACAGAGCAACAAAGAAACAAAAAAAATCTGAAAAAGAAAAAAACTTGGGAGTGAATTTTGTAATTTCAGCGTCTTTGTGACTTAAAAGCTGCAGCAGGACTTTGATAAGAGCGGCAAGAATTTCATGTTGATCTGCAACTCATCGCTGCTGGTTTTAGTTTTTCTGCAGTTTTGCTGCTTTCTCGTGCAGCAGGAAGCATCTGACCTCAGCTTGGCGCAGCGCAGGATCCTGGTGAGCGAGACGCAGTTCCCCTCCATCAGCCCCTTCCCCACGGTGGGAGTGGAGCCCTTCCTGCAGGCCGCGTACAGCGCACAGGCCAGCCAGTGGACCACCTCTCCCTGGACGCAGAGCAGCAGAAATCATGCTCAGCACACAAAGTCTACATGTGATTTGATCAGAAAAAAGTGACATTTTTACTTCATTTTAGTCTTGAAAGTTGCTGCGGTTTAAAAACGATTGTGATCATTTATTTCTGCTAATCTCAGGATTGTTGTGGGTCTGGAAAAACCAAAAGCAGGAATAAAAATAACAGGAATAACAATAATCCATTGTCCTGAGTTTAGCAAAAAGGAAATGCATCAAATATAAGTAAACACCAGAACCAGAACCAGAACCAGGTAAACACCAGAACCAGAACCAAGTAAACAACAGAACCAGAACCAGAACCAAGTAAACAACAGAACCAGAACCAGAACCAAGTAAACAACAGAACCAGAACCAGGTAAACACCAGAACCAGAACCAGAACCAAGTAAACAACAGAACCAGAACCAGAACCAAGTAAACACCAGAACCAGAACCAGGTAAACACCAGAACCAGAACCAAGTAAACAACAGAACCAGAACCAGGTAAACAACAGAACCAGAACCAGGTAAACAACAGAACCAGAACCAGGTAAACACCAGAACCAGAACCAAGTAAACAACAGAACCAGAACCAGGTAAACACCAGAACCAGAACCAAGTAAACAACAGAACCAGAACCAAGTAAACACCAGAACCAGAACCAAGTAAACAACAGAACCAGAACCAAGTAAACACCAGAACCAGAACCAGGTAAACAACAGAACCAGAACCAGGTAAACAACAGAACCAGAACCAAGTAAACAACAGAACCAGAACCAAGTAAACAACAGAACCAGAACCAGGTAAACAACAGAACCAGAACCAGGTAAACACCAGAACCAGAACCAGGTAAACACCAGAACCAGAACCAGGTAAACACCAGAACCAGAACCAAGTAAACAACAGAACCAGAACCAGGTAAACACCAGAACCAAGTAAACACCAGAACCAGAACCAGGTAAACACCAGAACCAGAACCAGGTAAACACCAGAACCAGAACCAAGTAAACAACAGAACCAGAACCAGGTAAACACCAGAACCAGAACCAAGTAAACAACAGAACCAGAACCAAGTAAACACCAGAACCAGAACCAAGTAAACAACAGAACCAGAACCAGGTAAAACCAGAACCAGAACCAAGTAAACAACAGAACCAGGTAAACACCGGTTCCTCAGCCGGTTCCGGCCCAACGCAGCTGGTCGCCGAAGCCCTGAAATCCCGGGTTTGTGTCTGCCGCTCGGGGTTTCCCTCCGGACCTGGTCGGAGTCCCCGGTGAAGTGAGTTTCTGGCAGCAGGCCGCCGCAGGCCGCCTGGTTCGGTAGAACCGGACTCCCTCGCTCACCTCCAGGGTGTAGGTGTCCCATATTGCGGTGAAGTTGCTCAGGGCTTCAGCTGCGGTCTGCTCGTCCATGTTCAGTTCTTGACACAAAGTGTCCAAACTCCTCCGGACCGAACTCTCCTCCATCCTGCCCGACTCGGAACCAGACTCGGTACCCGACTCGGACTCTTCGCCCCGCATCCACGCGCTGAGCCCCGGCCGCGGTTCCCGCCGCTATCCCCCTGGAGAAACTTCAACAGCGGCGCAGAACGCCAACAACAACCTCCACGAGCGTCGAACTTCCGCCACCATGACCCACAAGGCATTGCGTTGGCGCGAAAACTTCGGGGTTCCGACCAATCAGGCGCGAGGGAAGCGTCGCTGAGGCAACGCTCCAATCCGGAGCCGCCCAGCGCTCACGTGCGACTGTTTGCTACTTTGTAAACTATCCAATGTGTGCCTTGGAAATAAAACATCATAAAATCACATAGAACTTTTATTCATTATAAATTAAGGTCTGAGGATTTTTGCCGCCTTTTTCGTATAATTCCGACACAATCATAGTGAATATTGATATGACTTCAATTTCAATTCAAAATATTTTATTAATTGTAAACGGAAATGAATTTTTTTTAATCCAAAAGTTCTTCCAGAGCTGTAGGTGCTGCTGAGCCAGGAGCTCCTGTTGCTGTCAGTGTTACAGGGTCTACAGAAGCCCCTGGCTTGAGACACACTGTGGGAAAGCATTGGCATGCAGACGACCTTCAAGGTTTTCACAATTTATTGATTTACTTTTTGATGTCTTAAAGAATCTCCAGTGGTTCCACAATCATCCTCAGAACAGAACCTTAACAGAACCAAAGCACAACCTGCCTTTTTTTTTATCAGTCTCTGGATGTGATGCTGCTGCCCCAACAAACATAAAATAAAATAAAAAGCGTGGCACATTTATTTTATTTCAACAACTTCTTAATGGTTGCACCTTTTCCTTGAATTCATTTCAGTCCTAAAATACAACTATGATACGATTAGTATAATATATATTTATTCACCCAGTCAAGTATTCTGTTGTGATGATGTCATTTCCTTTACCATGCTAATAGGTTCTGGTAACAGGATGTTGTTGGACACAGCTTCTGTTCATTATTCAAATCTGTTGATGATTGAAATATTCCAAACAGCTTCAAGAGGCACATTTACCAAAATGACTAAAATATTGTTATACTTTGGACGGTTTTTATAAATTTGTGAACAAGGTGAGTGAACAGGAGAATGTCCTCAGGGGATGATATGTGGCGTTTTTAACGATTGAAAACATTTTCACACAACTATACTTACATTTTATCTGAGGATGAGAAAATTTACACAACTAATACACGTTGTTGAGGCGCTTACCAAGGTCACACATATGCTTCTACACACATTACATTCTTTCACACAAAGGCCTTTGTATTTGTAACTGATACAGAAACTGAATCATCTCCTCACTCCCATCTCCAAGGAAATGGAGATTTAGGCGACGCAGGACATCGGATGACCACTGGCCGTGTTCTTACAGCATAACCAACGAATCTTCCCGTTTTTAATGATATGCTGTATCGACTGGCGGGGCCCCTTGGTTTCACTTCTAGTCTGTGATGGTAAGCGTCTCTTTTTTAGCGCTAAAAAAGAATAAAAAAAGTGAAGTCTGATTGCTTTGTGTTGGCTGATTTGCTAATCGTGCGCTTGCATGTTTTTGGTCTATTGGGTTTAGAATACATGATGTTTTTCACAACAGCATGTTAACATTTTTTGGGTTGGACAGAAAATAATCTCCCTTTCTGAAATGGATGTGGTATGGTGGTCTACAACATCCTGTTATTTATTTGGAGCAGTAGCTGATTAAATATGACAAATTTATCAAACAAGATAACTCTGACCTCATGTTGTTAGATTTTATTTATTGATCTCAGATAACATCAGATTACAGGAAGAAATAATTTGTTTTCTTATCAAATAAATCCGTTCATTGAATTAAATCAGTGATAATCCCACCCTGTTTCCAAATTAACATTTTATTTATGTATTTAAGAAAAAAGCACAACTCACCTGCAAAAATGATTTGTATTTGTGAATTACCAGATAATTCAAATAAATTCAGTCAAATCCATGATTAGATTTCTACCTAAAGATGATTATTAGATTAATTCAGTTACCGAGGAGCTGACTGTCTTTACACTCTAAGTTTATCTCCTGGATATATTCTTCTTGTATTACTGGCTTCAGTTTCAGTTGCTCTAAATGATTGAGCTACTAAACATACCACTATAAACATTTCATGCCTCCCAGTTCTGTTTCTAAGTGTATTGATCTCAGATATTGACTATGAGAGTTGCTGCTGCATGGCAGTCAGTGGGAGCTGAATCTGGAGTTATCTCTGGTCTCGATGGTTTTGATGAGCAGCTTGGGAGCCGGAGAGCTGCTGCTGCTGCTGCTGCTGCCTTGATAACCGTTACTGTATTTAGGACTGGAGAAACAGGAGAATCAAAACAAATGAAACGTCTGCCTCCGGTAAACGATGGCTGCTGAAACGATCAGAGGAAGAGCAGCGGCTGGGTGACGATACGTACCGGGGCTGGAGACGGCCTGGATGTTCAGGATGGACTGCTGCCCGAGTCTGAACCAACAAAACAATCCAGTCATGTTTCACTTTTCCTCTCAAAAGTCACTGCAATGAGACTTTGAGACTCAGTCAGCTTTGTTGTGAATAAAATGCTCAGCCACTGTATTTCTAACCGATGTGTTTCTCATTCGGGCAGCTGGTCTCGTTTATCCGTTACAGTCTTTTTATTATCTCTCATGAAAACATGCAAATACTTTAATGTTCAATTTACTGCCATCTTTTATGTAAAGACACAGAAACAGTTTCCGTCAGTCTGTCCTTAATGATGAAACTGGAGGACAAACAGCAGATTGATGTTACAAATCAAACTCAAGTGATCAATAACCTGTCAGTAAAGCCGATCAGCCGATCATCACTGACATTCACTGCAGAAGCTTTAAATGCTAACAAGTTTTTTTCCAGTGCAAATATCGTAGTTGACTTAAAATAAAAGTAAATGAAGAAACTTTTCAGTAAAATATCGGAGCTTAAAACTTAGAGCAGATTTTGACATGAGAAAATCTCTGATAGGTGAAAACAATCCTCCAGTGAAGCTAGAGCTGGTAATTATTATTTAAAACAAACTCCTATATCTTACTGAAAGTATTTTCATGCATATCTTCAAATGCATGAAGATATTTGCATTAAAATTTAGACAAAAACACTTCTTTGTGTTGCTACGCTGTTGTGGTTGGACTTTCTGCTGAAACAGTCTTTGGCTCAAAACTTGTCATCAACAGTGAAAGTGTTGAAGAAATGATTTCTCTCTGCTGTAAAGGCGTTGAGGCCCAAGTTTTCCTCTGAGTTGCAGGTTGTCTCTGTTTCTGTCAGTGTGTGGATGAGCTTCCTGTCTGCTACCTGTCCTCCTCCCCTCCAGCTTCCTGTAGGTGGCGATCTCAATGTCCAGAGCCAGTTTCAGGTTCATCAAGTCCTGCAGAGGCAACAAGCAGATGATTAGATTTCCGTTGGCAGTGTTTGGCCTCTTCCTGCTGGCGGCCCACCTGGTACTCCCTGAGCTGCCGGGCCATGTCCTGCTTGGCTCTCTGCAGAGCGTCCTCCAGGTCTCGGGTTCGAGCTTTAGCCTCTTTCACCGCCAGCTCTCCTCGCTCCTCTGCTTCAGCCAGCTGGTTTTCCAGACCGGCTCGCTGATGAGGAGACACCAGAAACAATCAGTGCTGGATGTTCATCAGGTGTTTCTGGATGGTATGAGCTGCACCTGCGCTTTCACGGCCTCGATCTCGCTCTGCAGACGGCTGATCAGCCGGTTGACCTCGGCGACCTCTCCCTTCACGATGCGAAGCTCGTCTCCAAACTGACTGGCTTGCACCGACATCTGGTCAAACTGGAAACACGACAGCTTGTCACTCTTCATCTTTACAGTCTGACAGGCTGCAGCACGAGCCCAGGAAGCGGCACGCTGCACCTTGCTCTTGTACCAGGCCTCGGCCTCCTCTCTGCTGCGGGCGGCGATCTCCTCATACTGGGCTTTGACTTCCACCACGATCTGCTCCATGTTCAGGCTGCGGCTGTTGTCCATCTGCACCACCACCGACGTGTCTCTGATGCTGGCCTGCAGCTCACGCAGCTCCTGCACGACGAAGCCAGACGTTCACAGAGAAAGCTTCAATAAGAGACGGCGTAACTTAACTACTCACTGCAAAAACAAAATGTTAGCCAGTGGTTTTTGGTTTCATTTCTACTTATAATATATTATTACACTTGAAATAAGACAAACCTAACCCAACCGGTCAACTACTAGCTCTGCTAACGCATTATTTCACTGATAATATGGGAAAACTGCTAAACTAGAACAAACTGCTGAGTAATGCTTTGTGTTTAACATTATTTTTATCTTTATTACTCAAATATTACAGGCTGAGCAGCTCCGCTGCTGGATGGACCGACTGACTGGCCTCCTTTAACTTCCACTCTCATGATGAGGCCAGAATAATAAACTCTCAAAAGATTTTATCAGAAACTTCAGCCTAAAAACAGGAAAATGTGAAGTTTTGACCGATGATTAACGCACCTCCTCGTAGACGCTGCGCAGGAAGTTGATTTCATCAGTCAGAGCGCCAACCTTATCCTCCAGATCAGCTTTGACCAAGTAGGCCGAGTCGACATCCTGCACAGTCACCCAAAGCACAAGACAGCTTTAAAAGCCAATCACAACGACCGGTTCAGAACCGTTTTCAGAACAGAAGCACCTTCTGAAAACAACCATCTTTCTATCAAACATACTTCTGAATTTATATAGATATATTATGTTTTTGGTATCTAATATCCAGAGATAAATTGTTAAATGTACATCAACTGTAAGCAGAAAATGATCATAATTTAGTTAAATAAATGCTTGAACACATCAGTCTGATGTTTCAAGTCAATATCAGATTCATTCCTGTTGCTCAAAGACAACCTGAAACATTTTTTACAAATAGAATAAGTTTATTTTGATCTAAACACTAATCTTACAAAACGGACAGAGAGAATTGATCGACGTTCAGAGATCAGCGATTAGCATCCAGCTGTGATCAATCCGTGTCGTTCTGACACCCAAAGCCTCCTGACCTGCACTAGCAGGTCAGAGGACAAGCAGGGGTCAAGCTGTGAGTGAAGTGCGCTCAGACAGCCACTAGGGGCCGCACTAGAGCAGCAAGCGGAAATACAGACAAGAAACTGGTCTAGAAATCTCCTGATTGTTTCACATCAGATCAAAACGACAGACATCTCTGGTTTGGTCAGATATATTCTGATAATGATGAAAACATTAAATCTGCAGGAGATTTGGATCTGTTCAGTTCTGATGGACTATAAAACATGAAGCAGGTTTCATTACTCTGCATACTTACACAACTTCTTCATAGAAAACACAAGTTTGGAACATAAACAGTGGCTTTCTGATGCCACTGCAGCTGCTCTTCTGTATAAATGTTAACATAATGAGGGAGAATTTAGAGAGAGTCATGTTTGATGTGGAGGAAGCCGGAGTACCCAGAGAGAACCCGCCATGCACAGGGAGAACACGCTGACTTCGTGCAGAGAGACCCGGGCTGGGAATCGAACTAGGACCTTCTTGCTGCAAGGCAGCAGAGCTGCCAACTGGGCACCGGCAGCCCTCAATGTATGTCTGTACATAAAACTAAATCAAAAAACTGATCAGCAATAAATCAAACGTCGTGTTTGTGCTCTGGTCTGAACAATTGCATGTATTGGGATCAATTTTTTTTGTAGCTGTAATAAATTGGTTTTGAAATAGAAACATGTAGGTTTGTATTGATAGATGTGGAGTCAATACTCCTCATTGATCTGTTTTCATGAAGCACATTTATTTGAAATAGCGGCTAATAAATGAACCAATACTTTTAATATGAGCTCAGATATTGAGAGACTTTCATTTCCATCCAACCAAATCATAACTTTAGCTATAAAATGTGATATAAAACCAAAGAAACCAGATTTAAAGCCGACTGGCTGCAGCTGCAGGAAACCAGTTCAAATTCAAATTTAACCATGTTTTAATAATCCAAAGGGAAATGAACTCAATAATTGATATTCTTCACAGAAAGACTGAAGATGATGATGATGATGATGATGATGATGATGATGATGATGATGATGATGGTCTGACCTTCTTCAGGATGACAAAGTCGTTTTCCAGGTTGTTTCGCTTGTTGATCTCGTCCTCGTACCTGAGAAAGAGAGAGAGGGCAGAGTGTGTGTCTCTGTGTGTGTCTCTGTGTGTGTGTGTCTCTGTGTGTGTGTGTGTCTGTGTGTGTGTCTCTGTGTGTGTGTGTCTCTGTGTGTGTGTGTGTGTGTGTCTCTGTGTGTCTGTGTCTCGGTGTGTGTGTGTGTGTGTGTGTGTGTGTGTCTCTGTGTGTGTGTCTCTCTGTGTGTCTGTGTGTGTCTCTGTGTGTGTGTGTCTCTGTGTGTGTGTGTGTGTGTCTCTGTGTGTGTCTCTGTGTGTGTGTCTCTGTGTGTCTCTGTGTGTGTGTCTCTGTGTGTGTCTCTGTGTGTGTGTGTCTCTGTGTGTGTGTGTGTGTGTGTCTCTGTGTGTGTGTCTCTGTGTGTCTGTGTCTCGGTGTGTGTGTGTGTGTGTGTGTGTGTGTCTCTGTGTGTGTGTCTCTCTGTGTGTCTCTGTGTGTGTCTCTGTGTGTGTGTCTCTGTGTGTGTGTGTGTGTGTCTCTGTGTGTGTCTCTGTGTGTGTGTCTCTGTGTGTGTGTCTCTGTGTGTGTGTGTCTCTGTGTCTCTCTGTGTGTGTGTGTGTCTCTCTGTGTGTGTGTGTGTGTACTTGTGCTTGAAGTCCTCCACCAGGCCCTGCATGTTCCTCAGCTCCCGTCCAGTTTGGTTTTGTCGTTGTTCACCAGGTCGTTGTGCCGCCGCAGTGCCGCCATGTAGGCCTCGAACATCGGCTCCACGTTGGAGCGACTGACGCCTGAGACTGCAGCAGCTCCAGCTTCGTCTCCAGCATCTTGTTCTGCTGCTCCAGAAAGCGGACCTGGACCGGACAGGAGAGGGAACCGTCAGCAGGTTCCCACGGTTTCTGTTTCTTTAGTTTTAGGAACGTTATGACCTTTGACCCTGATCTGTGGGAAGTTAAAATGTTCTGATGGTTTTTTCCTGTTTGCTCTGCGGGTCGAAACATGAAGCTGCTGCTGGTTTGGCAGCCAGAAGGAGACGGACCAACACAAAGCCCGTTTTCAGGTCGGTATCAGTTCAGCTCTGGTTTCCTGCTGCAGCGCGGCCTAGACAAAGCCCGGTTCTGTTGGGAGATCGATCGGGTTACAGTCTCTCTCTGTGGGGCTGAAATGGGCCAGGAGGCTCGGGTATCCAGAACATTTGGGTCAGAACAAGCTTTCTAATCCCGGTGGACTTTCTGAATGTTGAAAAGTGAAACGTGAGATTTTGAGCTCTGAGTCAGAAAATGCCGAACATCCTGAGGCGGGTCAAAGCGGGTCGCCTGAAACAAGCCGGGCTTTGTTCCCCCATGGGAGCTGAAAGGCCCGGTCCGGCCCGGCCCGGCCCGGTGGAGGACTTCATATATCAGTAAAATATGACAAAGTATCACCAGGAAATGATTCCACATATATCTCCAGCTCAGTTCTGATGGTTTTCTTTGTTTCTGGGCATTAAAGGTTCTGCTGAGCGTCTGAAACTATTTTAGTTTTTTCTCTTCATTCTGGAAATAAACAGCTTATGTAAAGAAAATAAATCTATTTTTTAGTGAACTTCACAATGAAGAGGTTTGGGAACCAGAAGCTGAAATCCAGTCAAAGTTGTGATTATAACATTTAAAAGATTTCTGACATTTTTCAAAATCAAAACAAAGTCATCATAAAATTTACCAAGTAATTTTATTTTCTTAAGTTTTATTTCCATGAGGAAAATATTTCACTTTTAAACATTTTTCTCACATTGCAAATGAAAAATCAGCAACTGAAACTTTGTGTGTGTGTGTGTGTGTGTGTGTGTGTGTGTGTGTGTGTGTGGTGTGTGTGTGTGTGTGTGTGTGTGTGTGTGTGTGTGTGTGTGAGACCTTGTCGATGAAGCTGGCGAAGCGGTTGTTGAGGCTCTTGATTTGCTCTTTCTCGTGGTTTCTGCTCATGGACAGGTTGGGGTCGATCTCAAGGTTCAGGGGGGCCAACAGGCTCTTGTTGACCGACAGGGAGGTGAGCGAGGCCCCCAGCCCTCCGTGGGGCCCTCCGTGGGGCCCTCCGTGGGGCCGCCGGCGAACAGGGAGCTGCTGCTGAGCGACACGCCGCTGAACGGCGCCGCAGCCGGAGCGAAGCCGCTGAACCGCCGGGAGCCGCCGCTGCGGACGGAGCCGCTGGAGCTGATCCGCTTGGTCCGACTCAAACTCATGGCTGCAGGAAGCAGGATGGAAAACCGGAGGATGGAGGGAGCAGCAGGTCCGGACGTCCTGGAACAATGACGCCTCTCAGGTGTCCCGAGCTTTTAAAGGAGGAGAGAAAGTGGAGCAGAAACCTGAGAGCCTCATCTCTGGTTCCAGGGTCTATTAAAGGCCGGGAGCGACCGCTGCTGATTATTTCACTTATTATAAATACGAAAATAATACGCAGCTTCCCACCAGTTGCATAATAACGTAAATGTGACAATAGCAAATAAAAATCAGAGCAGGTCTGGAAAAGTTAATCCTCCCGGATCTGGAAGCTGGATTTAATGTGCAGGATCTCAGACCTTCAATCTGAACAATAACAGTTATGATCATAATTGTGATGACGTCATCATTGGTTTCACACATTTTTAACCAACAGAACATGAATCTGTAGTTTCATTTGTTCAGCTGATCTTCATCTCAATCAATAAATAAATGTTCAGTTGACATTGTGGGAAAAACGTTTCGTCCACTTCCAGCTTCTCGTGTCACTTTCAATATTAAAATATCATTTCTGTTATGAAGGGAGATTTTTCTGTCAAAACTCAACATCATAACCATTTATTGTAAGTTCCTCATTCATGAACCAGAAGCTCAACGACTTGATGACAAAAAGACAAACCAGACCGAATCCTCTGGATAAGCTAGACGGTTTATTTTAGAAATAAAAAGAGTAGAAATGTTACAATTTCACAAATTAATAAAGAGGAAATAAAAGAGTCTAAAGCGAGAAGCTGCCCTGCAACTGGACATGCAAACCCACAAGAAGAGCCCAGAACTGAACGTAGGCCGACAGCCGCCATCCTGCAGTGGCTCAATTCAGTCACACTGCAGGCCAGACTTTGAATAGGCCATTCCAAGCTTTCTGGTTTCAGCCTTTTGGAAACGGACTGTGTTTTTGTTGGATCGTTGTCCATAAAGTTCCTGGATGCAGCCGGTTGGGTCGAGTCATGGTCTTCACAGCGATCCAGTCAGATCCGATCCGATCCAGTCAGATCCGATCCGATCCGGTCAGATCCGATCCGATCCGGTCAGATCCGATCCGGTCGGTTTCAAGTTCAGTCCAGGAAATCACAGATAAAACTTAAAATGAGCAGAACTGCTGATCCATCTGAGTTTCAGCTCATTTTCATGAACCGGATTTTGAACCAGCATCTCTTTACTGTTCATTTATTTATTAAAATAGTTTTTTACTTTTAACTAAAAACGATGCAGTTTTACATAAAGCATCTTAGTATTCAAACCCTTTAACATTTTGCAACATTTTAACCACAAACTGTAAATTATCTACAGAAGATTTATTAGAAAGAGAAAACCAAATGATTTTACAACACAAACTGAAAAGTGTGGCATGCTTTTACATAAAACGTATCGTCCAGAAATCCTGATGTTATTCAGCCTGACAGAAGAAGTCAAACTGTCTGCATATTATTTGAAAATCCCAACCGGAAGTACGAAAAGCCGTGATTTCGGGCTGAAGGCGTGAAATGACTCCTGTCGTCCTGGAGGAACCTGCAGAGGAACCGGCGGTCCGGGTCGAACCGGCGGTCCGGGTCGAACCGGCGGTCCGGGTCGAACCGGCGGTCCGGGTCGAACCGGCGGTCCGGGTCGAACCGGCGGTCCGGGTCGAACCGGCGGTCCGGGTCGAACCGGCGGTCTGGGTCGCGCTCAGGCGCCTGGACCAACCGGGTCAGTCCTTTAGTTTCCCTCTGCGGGAAATGCGCACCCGTTGCCATGGCGACCGTTTTGCGGAGCTGTCATCAGATGAGTGGAGAAAAAACTTTATGAAAAATGTGTCAGAAATTGAAGGACGCGTTAAAATGTCTCTTTGTTCCTGGATGCAGGAACAAAGAGACATTTGCTTTCAGCAGCTGATCGAAGAAAACAACAAATTCAGATAAAAGTAGAATTATTCATTTCCGTCCCGGAAGATTTACATCATTTTTATCTCGGATGTTTGAAGCTGCATGTTTGTCTCCCTGATTAATGGATCAATAATCTGAGGCGGTCCGGATCAGACACGTTTTCTATTTATAGCAGATTTGAAGGAAACGTTATGAAAGAAAATGTTGCGTTCAAATACCTCCCCGCAGTCTGGTCATCCTGGTTCTCAGCCAACAGAGAAGGAGCATAAAAAAGCTGCAACTGACGTCAAAATATGTTAATAATTCTTATTACCAACCAGGGCTGCACAGTGGCGCAGTGGGTGGCACTGCGCCACTGTGCAGCGGGAGGTTCTGGGTTCGATTTCCAGCGCGGGTCTCTCTGCATGGAGTGTGTGTGTGTGTGTGTGTGTGTGTGTGTGTGTTACATGGTTGTTTAGTCGCTGACGTTTCCTCATGACTTTGAAAAAGATGTTTATGATTTCATTATTTCCATATTGTCTTTTCATTTATTCTCATTTATTAATGTTGAGTTGCAGATGGAGTCCAGGTTCTCCGCAAAATCTCCTTTCCTTCTGCAGCGCCGGTCAGCGAAATCACCCAGGTAACCAAATCACCCAGGTGACCAAATCACCATGGTGACCAAATCACCCAGGTGACCAAATCACCATGGTGACCAAATCACCATGGTGACCAAATCACCATGGTGACCAAATCACCCAGGTAACCAAATCACCATGGTGACCAAATCACCATGGTGACCAAATCCTCTGCTTCATTTTTATCATTTGCAGTTTTTATAATTAGGTCATTTATTTGCTGCCACAATATGAAAGCAGCTGCATCATTTTATCTTGTTTAGAAAAACAGATCCATGCCACACTTTTCAGATTTTATTTTACATTTTTGTTGCGTTGGTGAAATCAAAAATAAAAACTTTCAATCAATCAAATTTCATTGGTCTAACATCTTTCAGCAGCAGGACATTTCAAAGAGCTTTAAGGCACAGAAATGCAGAGAACATCCGATTATTGATTAGTGATCAATGTTTCATGATTACATCTCCAATAAAACCAACCAGCTGCTTTCAGTCTGGACTCTGGATCTCAGGGTTTCGGCTGTTTACAGTTTTCTGGAAGTTTGTTCCAGATTAGTGGTGCCAAGAAGCTGAAAGCTGATTCTGGTTCTGGTTCTGGTTCTGATGCAGAGCAGAACCAGAACCTGATGGGTCTGGAAGCAGCAGATCTTTAATATGTTGCTGAGCCGCTCAGTGATTCATAAACTAACAGTTTTAGAGTCTCTGAGCTGCAGGGAGCCAGTGAGGATCTGTAGAACCAACCGGGTCCATGTGCTCCATCCTCCTGGTTCTGGTTCTGGTCAGAACTCCAGCAGCAGCTGCAGGATTGATGCCACTGAGACATCAGACCTCTAGACCAGTGGTCCCCAACCCCCGGGGCGCGGACCAATACCGGGGCGCGGACCAATACCGGGCCGCGGACCAATACCGGGCCGCGGACCAATACCGGGCCGCGGACCAATACCGGGCCGCGGACCAATACCGGGCCGCGGACCAATACCGGGCCGCGGACCAATACCGGGCCGCGGAACAATACCGGGCCGCGGAACAATACCGGGCCGCGGACAAGTTGGTACCAGGCCTTGCAAGAAATAATGAAATATTTCTGTTTTCTGTATCATTTGACTCTGGAGGATTTTATTTTGAAAATCCTTTACCGGATTCTCTCGGTGGCGTTTTGGCGCCAACATTGATCCACAAGCAGCAAAATGAACAGAACCAGATCAGATTCTTTGGAAAGTTTGTCTGCAGGCCCAGAGAGGCAGGAGGATGGGTTTGTCCCGGTGGGTTGATTCCCACAGTCCAAGCTGCTCTGCATGATCAGGTGACCGGATGATCCAATGAAGCTTCAGACTGCATCACCATGGAGACCCAGTGTCTCCCTGAGCATCACTTCAGCGTCTCCAGCAGGAGAAACAGCTCAGGGTCCATCAGTCGATATCCTGAGTTAAATGTTTAGAAAAGGAAAATGTTGGTTTTGTGGCCCATCTGCATCTTATTTTGAAGGGATATGTAACCGTTACCATGGTGACCAGAGTCAGACAGCGTGAGGTCAGAGGTCGAGATGAGAGCAGATGTGAGTTTTTATGTGGTTCACGGTTTAAGGATCGTTGGCCGATTCCCAAACCTCTGTGACCTCAGAGCCGATAAAAGTCCAAGAAGTTCGGTCAGTTTGAGAGTCCAGGAGCAACACGGAACCAGAACCGGTTCCACGGCACCAGAACCGGTTCCACTGAACGTCCCGGTTCCACTGAGCGTCCCGGTTCCACTGAACGTCCCGGTTCCACTGAACGTCCCGGTTCCACTGAGCGTCCCGGTTCCACTGAGCGTCCCGGTTCCTGAACGTCCCGGTTCCACTGAAACGTCCCGGTTCCACAGCACCAGAACCGGTTCCACTGAACGTCCCGGTTCCTCTGAACGTCCCGGTTCCACTGAGCGTCCCGGTTCCACTGAACGTCCCGGTCCTCTGAACGTCCCGGTTCCTCTGAACGTCCCGGTTCCACTGAACGTCCCGGTTCCACTGAACGTCCCGGTTCCTCTGAACGTCCCGGTTCCCTGAACGTCCCGGTTCCACTGAACGTCCCGGTTCCACTGAACGTCCCGGTTCCTCTGAACGTCCCGGTTCCACTGAGCGTCCCGGTTCCTCTGAACGTCCCGGTTCCACTGAACGTCCGGTTCCACTGAGCGTCCCGGTTCCACTGAACGTCCCGGTTCCTCCGAACGTCCCGGTTCCACTGAACGTCCCGGTTCCACTGAACGTCCCGGTTCCACTGAACGTCCCGGTTCCTCTGAACGTCCCGGTTCCACTGAGCGTCCCGGTTCCTCTGAACGTCCCGGTTCCACTGAACGTCCCGGTTCCACAGCACCAGAACCGGTTCCACTGAACGTCCCGGTTCCTCTGAACGTCCCGGTTCCACTGAACGTCCGGTTCCTCTGAACGTCCCGGTTCCACTGAACGTCCCGGTTCCTCTGAAAGTCCCGGTTCCACTGAGCGTCCCGGTTCCTCTGAACGTCCCGGTTCCACTGAACGTCCCGGTTCCACAGCACCAGAACCGGTTCCACTGAACGTCCCGGTTCCTCTGAACGTCCCGGTTCCACTGAACGTCCCGGTTCCACTGAACGTCCCAGTTCCACTGAACGTCCCAGTTCCTCTGAACGTCCCGGTTCCACTGAACGTCCCGGTTCCTCTGAACGTCCCAGTTCCTCTGAACGTCCCGGTTCCACTGAACGTCCGGTTCCTCTGAACGTCCCGGTTCCACTGAACGTCTCAGTTCCTCTGAACGTCCCGGTTCCACTGAACGTCCCGGTTCCACTGAGCGTCCCGGTTCCTCTGAACGTCCCGGTTCCTCTGAACGTCCCGGTTCCACTGAACGTCCCGGTTCACTGAACGTCCGGTTCCACTGCACCAGAACCGGTTCCACTGAACGTCCCGGTTCCTCTGAACGTCCCGGTTCCACTGAACGTCTCAGTTCCACTGAACGTCCCGGTTCCTCTGAACGTCCCGGTTCCTGAACGTCCCGGTTCCACTGCACCAGAACCGGTTCCACTGAACGTCCCGGTTCCACTGAACGTCCCGGTTCCACTGAACGTCCCGGTTCCACTGAACGTCCCGGTTCCTCTGAAACGTCCCGGTTCCACTGAACGTCCCGGTTCCTCTGAACGTCCCGGTTCCTCTGAACGTCCCGGTTCCACTGAACGTCCCGGTTCCTCTGAACGTCCCGGTTCCACTGAACGTCTCAGTTCCTCTGAACGTCCCGGTTCCACTGAACGTCCCGGTTCCACTGAGCGTCCCGGTTCCTCTGAACGTCCCGGTTCCTCTGAACGTCCCGGTTCCACTGAACGTCCCGGTTCCACTGAACGTCCCGGTTCCTCTGAACGTCCCGGTTCCACTGAGCGTCCCGGTTCCTCTGAACGTCCCGGTTCCACTGAGCGTCCCGGTTCCTCTGAACGTCCGGTTCCACTGAACGTCCCGGTTCCACTGAATGTCCCGGTTCCACTGAACGTCCCGGTTCCTCTGAACGTCCCGGTTCCACTGAACGTCCCGGTTCCTCTGAACGTCCCGGTTCCACTGAGCGTCCCGGTTCCACTGAGCGTCCCGGTTCCACTGAATGTCCCGGTTCCTCTGAACGTCCCGGTTCCTCTGAACGTCCCGGTTCCTCTGAACGTCCCGGTTCCACTGCACCAGAACCGGTTCCACTGAACGACCTGGTTCCTCTGAACGTCCCGGTTCCTCTGAACGTCCCGGTTCCACTGAACGTCCCGGTTCCTCTGAACGTCCCGGTTCCACTGAACGTCTCAGTTCCTCTGAACGTCCCGGTTCCACTGAACGTCCCGGTTCCACTGAACGTCCCGGTTCCACTGAGCGTCCCGGTTCCTCTGAACGTCCCGGTTCCACTGAAACGTCCCGGTTCCACTGAACGTCCCGGTTCCACTGAACGTCCCGGTTCCTCTGAACGTCCCGGTTCCACTGAACGTCTCAGTTCCTCTGAACGTCCCGGTTCCACTGAACGTCCCGGTTCCACTGAACGTCCCGGTTCCACTGAGCGTCCCGGTTCCTCTGAACGTCCGGTTCCACTGAACGTCCCGGTTCCACTGAACGTCCCAGTTCCAGAAGGAGATCCAGTAAAATCCCATAATGAATTCAGAATAATAAGATGATGCAGGAGCAGCAGTGATAGTTTGTGGATCATTTTAAAGACGAAACAAAAAGAAAAGTCGTTTGATAAAAGGAGCAGCTGCTCTATGATTTCATCATAGTTCACATTTTAACTGAATAAAACATAAACACATTTATAAAATGACCTTTACATGTAGTAATAAACATTTCCACATGTCACCTCCGATGTCCACTGGACTCTCAGTTGCCATGTCAGCGGTTTGGGATCCCCTCCGTTCTTACGTCACCGCGCGTTCTGATTGGCTCCCTGTCACATTCAACAGGCTGCGATAATCGGCCATATTCAATATACCCACCACTAACACACCACGCACTGCAGGGCGTCGTAAGATTGTGGTAAAGGGAAAATCTGGGCAAAAACCGGGCTGAGCGGGAACACCAGCATGCAGAAGCATCATCTGACGCCCCGGGGGTCCAAAACAGCTGCTTGCTTGGTTTCTGCTCCTCCAGTCCCACGTCTCATCTGCTTATCAAAACCAGCAAAAATTATTGCCAATATTTTCCTTCACAAAATAAAATTTGTTTTTTAAATCGTTTTATTTTTTGAAGTGATTCTTCTGGCTTCCTGTCTGAATCAAACTCTTGGTTTCATAATAATAATTTCTAAGGTGTAAATGATTTATGATGCATTTTTTGTTTTTTGCACGTCTCAGCAGGAAAAACAGAAAAAGTTTCATTGATGCATTTATGATGGGGTTATTGATCAGAATCAGTTTTAGCATCTTGTGAGTTGTTCACATGTCTCCACAGATCCTGGTCCGGGCCTTTGGGCTGAACCTTCTCAACGTGGCGCTGAAGGTTCCTGAGCGACGCTCAAATCTCCACCATTCCACACCATTCCACACCACTCCACACCATTCCACACCATTCCACACCATTCCACACCATTCCACACCATTCCACACCATTCCACACCACTCCACACCATTCCACACCATTCCACACCACTCCACACCATTCCACACCATTCCACACCAGTTTCATCGTTTCTCAAATATCATGTGCAGATGAGGAACCCGGGCGGCTGCCTGATCCCCTCAACGCCTCCATTCCTGCTGGCAGCAAACACACGTATGTAGCATGACCAGCGCTAACTCCCACAGAGCCCACAGTCACCAGTGTTTCTCCCCACAGGCCCCATGTGCTTGAAGTGACGCGGCTCTTCCAGAACGGTAATCTGACACTAAATGTTATCACATTAAAACTCCTAAATGAGAGTTAGACTAATTTAAGATAAAACATTTACATGCGAACACAAAGCTTTTCACGCTCCTGCTTCCTCCATCATACCACAAAAATCTGAAATATTGAGCTGAAACAAGAAATGATTTGAGTTTTTCTCACTATCTGATGTTAATTATTGTAAAAAAAAAACAGTTTTCAGACTTACACAGACAATGACTCATTTCTCATGAAGCTGAAACTGTTTGGTACTAATAACAATCATAATAATCATAGTAACCTGAGAACAGTTCGGTGGTGGCAGCATCATGCTGCAGGAGGGACGACACATGAGAAAAAACATTTATGGAAATCTTGAAACAACATAGACTTGAGCCATGAAGTTCAAAGTTTCTTTTTTCATAAAGATACAGAATAATTATTATAATCATGTCTGACTTAAATGATTTAAATCATTCAAATAAAACTGATCTGTTTATTTATCAAACCGATTCCTCGTTTCTGATTCAGTCACTGATCAATAAGCTGATTATTAATGTGTGTTTGCTTCAGTTCGTCCCAAACCCAGAACCATTCCAGTGACTGTGATCAGCCGGAGCATGAAAACCAGGCTGCAGGCCGTGGACAGGAGGGTGAGGTGCTGCCGCCTGGTGGAGGGAGGCAGGACTGCAGGTTTCATAGCAGTTCAATGTGAAGCAGTTGATCTGGTCAGGATGGAGGGAGAACAAGAAGTTAAAACACAAAAAAAGACAGACATGGCATCACGAGAATTATGATGGAAACTAAAAGAAGCAGATTGTAAATATTATGTTCTTATGATTGCTGACTGGACGTTCGCTCCTGATGATGCATTAAAATAATTATTCTGTTCCTGCTGCAGATCCAGAGACTGGATGAGCTGCTGCCTCAGATCGAACTGCGCCGCCATGACAAGCTGAACCAGGTGGGTCCTCCCTCCAGGTGGCGGCGCTGTCGGACCTGCAGCTCAACGGTTCTGTTTCCCTTCGCAGGAGATCGAACGGCTCAACCAGAAGCTGAACTTCCTTCACAGGCAACTGAAGGTGAGAAATGATTTCTGGAGATTGTCAGAGCCGCTCAGTTTGATTTTATTTATTGAAAATATTTCTGCTTTTCTGTGATTCAGGAGGCCGAATCCCACCGATGGAGAGGAACCTTGACCAGAGCGCCTCTGTGGTGACCCCCGGGTCAGAGTGGGATTATAATCTGATTACAGTTTATCAATCACTATAATTTGAATAATGTTTATGAATCATAAGCATGTCTTCTGTCTGCCATGCTGCACATTAATAATGGGTTCATTCAATTCATCCATTCATTGATCTGCAGCAACTCGTTTGACCAAAATCTCACTTAATATAAATCTCATAAAT
>NW_026562500.1:180000-282500 GCF_027474105.1 Poeciliopsis prolifica | reverse complement strand
ACTCTTATTTTAACCCTTTATGTGAATCTGCATGCTCCCATTTTCCTTCACCTTTTTACCACTGTGAATGTTCCCCACTGTGGGATAATAAAGCACATTTATTTTCTATTCATTCTTCAGGCTTAGCTGGCCAGTATGAAAATAATTTTCCCACAACAAACTGGGATTTTAAAGAAAATCTTTTAAATGTAAGACTATAAAGCCTCTGGACCGACTCAGTGTCAGAAAGTGGGCTGAAAGTGTCCAGATTAGATGTCAGAGACGACCGTAGCGCAAACACGACTGACCCTGCAGACCTGATGTCAGGAGCACCGAACCACATAATAGCTGTCTGTGTCACTGCCTGATCGTAAACTCCTGGAAACGACGCCCTCCCAGCCAAAGTGTTGCAAGGATCATCTCTCCTCTTTGGTTCTCTATGATTCCAGGAATCATTTGTGAAATGATTCCTTTCTGAGAGGAATCGTTGTGATTCCTGGTCTTTTTCAAGCATTAGTTTGTCCTAACTACGGTGCTTATAAAAAATGACTGAAAATAACTTTCATTATCTTTTAAGTACAATTAAAAATGAAGGTGCTTTTCAGTGGACCAATACAGAATGCTGGATGTGGAGATAAAAATTACAGCAGCCTCCCCATGATCAATCAATCAATGGATTTTTACCGAATTTTCTCATTTCAGTGACCTTCATTGACAAGTCAGAGGCAGTTTGCTAACATTCTCAACAACAACAGGAGGTTTTCTCTACAAGCACAGAACAACAAAAACATTACGATTGTTGCTCCAGAAATAGTTCCAAAACAAAGCGACAAGCAGCCGACTCCAGGACTTCAGCCAGAACCAGAGCTGTTGTGCTTCCCCATGTCTCTCCTCCAGCAGCTTCCAGAGACCAGACTGGTCATGGGAGGTTTCACCTCCAGGCAAACTGGTGGGCAGCAGGCTCCCAGTGCACCAACTGGAAGCTCCAGCAGAGGCTCCTGCAGCCGTCGGACCCCGGACCAGACTCCTTTATCAGGAAGAAATGAGAAAAATGGCAGCATCCAGATGAGCAGCCAGAGTGAGACTGACCCACACCAACTGCTGCTGGGCGGCATCCAGAGGCACAAATAAATCCTGACGGGCGTGAATACTTATGCAACCACCTATTTTATGTTACATATTTCATACATTTTTATCTACATTTGATCACGTTTTATTTGTAAAAGCAACTCACTGTAGAAAACAAGTTTTGTGACTCATCCTCGGAGTTCAACCATTACTTGTTTTTTCATTCATCATTTTCTGAAACAAGAACATTTGAAAAATTGAAGGACTAATGAAGGCAGGTAACCAGTCAGACAACTGGGCTGTTTGAGTGGAGCATAGCCTTCCCAGTATCTGCTGTCGTCACCAGTAAAGTATTCAGAGCTAAATTTAAACCTTCAACAAACAAATACTGGAGCAGAGCCATTGACACAAGCTGGATTTCCATGATAATCTTGGTAAATATTCTGTTGGAGTAAAAAAAACATAATTTTGCAATTGCTGCTTTCCTATTAAATAAGGAATTTAATGGAAAAGACACACACACACACACACACACACACACACACACACACACACACACACACACACACACACACACACACACACACACACACACACACACACACACACCCTTACTGGGCTTTATGCTAACGGAGGCCCAACCATCAGTTATGAGCCGGTGCTGGTCGGGACTCACAGCGGCGTTGAGTCCCGACCAGCAGGAAGGTGGAGCTGACTGAGCAGCTGGATGAACGGCTGGATGAGCAGCTGGATGAAAAGCTGGATGAACAGCTGGATGAACAGCTGGATGAGCGGCTGGATGAGCAGCTGGATGAGCGGCTGGATGAACGGCTGGATGAACGGCTGGATGAACAGCTGGATGAACAGCTGGATGAGCAGCTGGATGAGTGGCTGGATGAGTGGTCATCTGCTGCTGAATGGAGTTTTGTCCTTTTGTTTCTTTTCTGTTTGTCTTGTGATGAAACATCAACAATGAGAAAAGCTCCAGCTGCCTTAATGTCTATTGTGTTGTGGGATATGGAGCCAAACTGGATGTTTGACATCAAGTGTGTGCAGTAGGAAGTTATTGGTACTTTCTTCTTGACTGTCACCTCATGGGTAATTTTGGGTTTTATTTCCTGCAATAAATTTATGGCTAGTGGGAACAACATTTCAGCATGTCACAAATACCTTCTAAACAATGTGTTCTGGTCAAATGTTTGTCTGGACTGAAAGCTGTTTTATCTGTGATTCTACAAAAAACAGAAGCAAAATAATTAAAGAACCTTTTATAATAATAATGAACTGGATGAAAGTAATTTACATTTAGTCAATTATTGCAGTGAAATAATTACATCCTTTGGCTTATTGTTTGTAATAGAACATTTGGTTTTTTCCTATATAAAAGCAATAATACATTGACTTGTTTGTATTTAAAATCAATAAAAACTTGCTACAAAAATGTTGAAGAGTTTGAGCTCAGGTATTTCCATTCCTTCCTCAGCATAAATCTCTAGCAGAGATGACTTGGAGGTTTTGCATTTGGGTCAAACAAACAAAACCATAAAACTAGAAATAAAGCACAAGTTGGGCTTGTTGTATAGAACATATTCAAAAGAATGACCACTTCTAAAAACTTCAGATTTAAAATATAATCTCAGCAGTTAAAGTTTGACAACATCGACCTACATAAGACATGACTTGTCAAGGCTCCGCCCCATCCATGACTCGCCTGAGGTTTTCCTGTAATCACAAGTCCCTCCTCCTTGACTTGAACATACAAAACATCCAACAATCCTCACGCAGATTAAACTCGGAGGATCTGCTGAGAGATCAGACTTTAGCAGGAACTTTGGTTGCTTGAGCAAATAGTTTCCAAAGAAGCCAGAAGAAATGCCTCCAAAACCTGTGGACTTGAATTGCCCCATCTGTAAGGACATCTTCAGGGATCCTGTTGATTTGCTCTGCAGCCACAGCTTCTGCGCAGAGTGTTTGAATAAATGGTGGGAGGGCAAAATAATACCAACCTGTCCAATCTGCAGGAAAACGTCACCAATAAGTAATGGCATCTCTAGAGAGGTCTGCTGCCGGCTGCATGGTGAGAGATTCAAGCTGTTCTGTGTGGATGACAAGGAACTTTTATGTGTCGTCTGTCAGCATTCGGATGATCATTACGGACACAAACTCCAACCTGTCAATGAAGTAGCTCAGGGTCAGAGAAATGAGCTGAGAAATGTCCTGAGGCCACTGCTGGACAAACTGAAGGTGTTGAAAGAAGAGAAGGGAAACCTGGATCAGACAGCTGAACACATTAAGCTCCAGGCCCAACACACCGAGGGCCGGGTCAAGGAGCAGTTCAGGAAGCTTCATCTGTTCCTCCACAAGGAGGAAGATGCCAGGGTTGCTGCTCTGAGGACAGAAGAAAGCAAGAAGACTCAGAAGTTAAGCCTAAAGATCGATGCCCTGAGTAGAGAGATTGCTGCTCTTTCACAGACAATAAAAGACACAGAGGGACTGATAAAGGCTGAGGACGCCGTGATGCTGCAGAGCTTTAGGACTGCTGCAGAAACCATCCAACAGCGCCTCCTGCTGGAGAATCCTCAGCCTGTCTCTGGAGCCCTGATAGATGTGGCCAAACACCTGGGCAACCTGAGCTTCAACATCTGGAACAAGATGAAGCATCTGGTGTCCTACAGTCCTGTGGTTCTGGATCCGAACAGCGCGAACTTTGAGCTCATCCTGTCTGAAGACCTGACCAGCGTGAGATGCGGCCAGAAGCAGAACATTCCTGACAACCCGGAGAGGTTTGACTTCTTCCGCATCGTGTTGGGCTCGGAGGGCTTCATGACGGGAACCTACAGCTGGAACGTTGAGGTTGGAGACAACACGGACTGGTTTGTGGGAGTCGCCTCCCAAAGCGTCCAGAGGAAAGGAAACCATCCGACTCGTCTGTGGAGAATCGGCTGCATTGGCGGTCAGTACGTGGCCCGGGCCCTGTCGGAACCGTCCACGGTTCTGCCGGTGAGCGGACGGCTCAGCAGGATTAAAACCATTCTGGACTGGAACCGGGGGAAGCTGGTGTTCCTCGACCTCAACACCAACACTGTCATTCACACCTTCACTTATTCCTTCACCGAGAAACTGTTTCCTTACTTTAACTCTGCACATGCGTCCCCGTTGAAGCTCATCCCTGAAAATGTGTCTCTGAGGTTGAGTTGAATCAGTGCAATGATACAAAACAGAGGAACAGAAAGGATACAACTCTCTGACTTTATTCTGAAGAATTGCTTTTATTTTCTCATGACATTATTTTTACTGTATAGATTGAAGTTGTTGATAAAATAAACATTTGTGAAAAAGTTTTTTTATTTGAAGTGAATCATGAAGTGATGTTCTGACAGCATGGAAGGCATCTAATGAAGAGTCTTCCACAGAAAACCTTTCCTCTATTTTTAGTGTCAGAGCCGGTCCGGCCCGACCGGAGCCGATCCGAGCCGGTCCGGCCCGATCTGATCCAAGCCGGTCCGGCCCGAAGACGAATCTAATTTGAGGGACCTTTCCAGGAACATGTGGGAACTAATTATCACTAAGCAGTTGTTCAATATTCATAAGGATATTTCCACTGGCTGTAAGTGGCGTGTAAAAGTATTCACACCCTTGACATTTTCCATGTATCGTCTCTTTACAATCACAAACATCAATATTCTTCACTGGAATTTTATGTGAAAGTCCAAAAAGTGCAAATCAATTGTTATATAGAAAGAAAGTATAATTAAAAACATGAGTTCCTTCTGTTTTCTCTCAGTGTCATCTGAACACTGGAAGACGCTGAAGATGAAGGACTGATGAGTGAAGACAGAACCGGTTGGAGCAGCTGGGGCTGTTTGGAGGCGCGGCCTTCCCAGTATCGCTTCTCATCACCAGTAAGATATGTGGAAGTAAATTAAAATCTGCTGGCTTTCAGGTAACTCACTGGAAAGTCCATCCATCGCTCTGACATTCAACAACGAAGTCTGGCTTGGTTATAAATAACTAGCAGTTCCTGCTCAGGAGATTATTAACAAAGGCAGTAATTGAGATGAAAATGTCGGAGCGGAGCGTCACCTGATGAGGAAAATGATGATCAGAGTTGAGTTTATAAATGTTGAGTCTATAAATAAATAGCTTTTGATTTTAGTACAGACCACTACTGCATTCAAAGAATCAGCATTTATAATTCTTCATAAGCCACAAAGTTACAAATTTGCTGTAAATAATCAGTTGGAACAAAGAAAAAGATCCTGCTGTCATTGGGAGGTTTGTTCAGTAACATGTATTTATTCTCTAATAAAATTATATTTACCATCATTTGCTTGGACAATCTGAGGAAATATCACACCATCATAATTTGGAACACAAAGTAAAATTCAGTTTAGTTCTGGTCTGAACGAACACCGAGTCCGACATGGCTGCTAGTGGCTAACGGCTAACCAGACTCTTGATGGTTTGCTTTAACAATGGCCGTCTTTCTCATGGACAGGGCAACTTGTCAGGTTCCCTCATGGTTGCCCAGCTGCTGTGGATGACTTTGTCTCCATCACCAGGTAAACCCCGTTGACATCTGGATCTCATTTTCAAGAGGGATCTAGACTCCTTGTTCAGGTGGGAGGTTCTGCAGGGCTTTGACTAGGCCGTCTCTTGGTTCCGTTGGCCCAGACTCTCTGGGTTCCGGAAGCTGAGTGCTCCTCCATGATGCCTAATTGTTTAGCAGACTACCGGTGGTGTAGAGCGCCACAATGGGGTCACTTGGTGAATTTCGAACTGTCAGACGCTTCAACACTCCAGGCCGCTTCTTTGTTGCTGCAAGCATCGATTTATTCCACTTTACTGCCATAACTTCAGACGTTACAGGACTGACACCTGCTGACCAGGCTAAACCAAAAAATGGTGCCAACAATAAGCAACATTACAACACAGTCAAGAGAAATGATGACCACCACCAGCGCACCACCAGCGCACCTGTTTCCTTCTACATACCAAGCCATGCGCCAGTATGGCTCCCATTCATACCTCAGTAACAGCCAACGCCCTACGAGACATGCTTACCGCGACACGCCCACCGCAACACGCCCACCTTGACACGCCCACCGCGACACGCCCACCGCGACACGCCCACCGCAACACGCCCACCTTGACACGCCCACCTCGACACGCCCTCCGCGACACGCCCACCGCGACACGCCCACCTCGACACGCCCACCGCGACACGCCCACCGCGACACGCCCACCTCGACACGCCCTCCGCGACACGCCCACCTTGACACGCCCACCCAAAAAATAAAGAATACATACTGTTAGAAGAAAAATAAAGAAAAAAAATATAGACAAAGTAAACATTAAAATTGTAATTATAATAAATGAGTGGGATTAAAAATTTAAGAATAGACGACTTCAAATAAGAAGGTTTTTAACCTTGTTTTAAATAAATTAAAGGTAGACGCAGACTTACAATGAGCAGGAAGTTTATTCCATAGTGTTGGAGCATAAAAACTAAAAGCTGCTTCTCCGTCTTACTTCTGACTCTCGGTATAGTTTATAGGTTTGATTCTGATGATCTTAATGGTCTGAGTGGTACGTAGGGTTGCAGAAGACCGGAAATGTAGTTTGGATTTCTATTCTGAAGTGCTTTATAAACTATTAAGGACATTTTAAAGTCAATTCTTTGAGCAACAGGCAGCCAGTGCAGAGATCTGAGAACTGGACTGATGTGCTGATCTCTCTTTGTGTTAGTAAGGACTCTTGCAGCAGCACTCTGGAGGAGCTGGAGCTGTCTTAATGCTTTTTTTGGTAATCCAGTAAGAAATGCATTGCAATAATCAAGTCTGCTAAAAACAAAGGCATGAACTAGTTTCTTACACACAGGATCACTTTAAATATTTATTCAGTGGCAGAAGATCAGAATATGATCAATAAAAATGCTGGAGGCTTTGGGCTCCTTTAGCTTGAATTAAAGCATCAATGCGGCGCAGCAGGGAGATCCGGCTGTCGCTTCGCTGAGGTGCAATAAAACATACAACTTTCATTTCTTCTGCAAGAGAAAAAATAAGTAGCTACTTTGTTTTTGAGTTGTGCTTAAATTATAATCAAAAATTAGGGTTAAAATAATGAGTTCCAATTAATAAGTGTTTTCTGTAAACATTAGGCTTGAATTGCACCATGTTTCAAATCCTCGTTATTCTGGACATGAATCCATAGAAATGAATGATGGGGGGAAATTCTTTCTGATTTAAAGCAGTAATAGTTTGGAGAAATTCTTATAATTTAATCCCCACAAATGATAAATAATTCATACTGAATATAAGAGAGAACTACTTGCTCTGCTCTTCTCAAAGTGTGAAAGGAAGAAGATTGAATTGAAACAACAGCTTTTCATTCGCAGGTCAGAAACAGGCCAGAAAAACGGAAACCTTTACAGGAACAGCTGTTTTCCAACACAAGATGCTTGGTATGAAGTATTGCAATAATTTAAAGATTGTGTTGATAAATGGAGTAAATTACGGGACGTTTCTCCTCCTGAAGTCAGAGGTCAGCAAAATGTTTCTCTGGGTCTGACCTGCAGGACGTGGTCCAGCTGCAGTGGACACCATTCAGCATTTTCCAGGTTGCTTTCCCAGTAGCAGAGAGCCACTGCTGAACTGGGCCGAGTGGATTCAGAGGAACGTGAGGAGCTGGGAACAGGAGACTTCACAGCTTGTTACTGATGCTAATGCCATGATTTCACTTTTACATTTGACTGCATAAAGTGACCCAGAACCAGCTGGAGCAACGTTCTGATTCAATATGAGGCGAATGCGGGCGGCGCCGACGCCAGGCCGGCCATTCAGGTTTGTTATGCGCAGCAGCGCCATCTCCAGTAGTTTTTAGGAACCAGTTCTTCACGCCCCTCAGTACGTAGCCACGCCCCCCGCTGAGAGGCCACGCCCACCTCTCTGGATTTATAATCCAGGGTTGGATTAAGCCATCAGCTGCACCAGACCTGTTGCAGAACAGAAACATCCAACCAGACAGATTCGTTTAGAAGAATTTATTTTGTACAGTAAAACAGTTTATGTCAGACTTTCTGAAGACAAACAATTAATTTACAAACGCAGAACGTTGAGAAGCCTGAGGCCGACCCAGAGACGAGCGTCAGCATGGAGTATCTTGCAGAGATAATGAAACTCAGACAGCATGTAGCCGCCGCTGCTGATGGAGGTCAATACACTCTGAGCAGGATGCGTTCAAGAACACTCAGACGAAAACTATCACAGGTTTTCAATAACAACTGCTTGAAAAAAAAAGGGATTTTTGACTGAAATCATCGTATATTCGTCTGAAAACATGCTGTGTGTTATCAGTTGCCCCCTAGGGGGCAGAGTTAGAGGGCAATAAGCTCTGTGGGGCTTTTGAACGCACCATTCTCATGTTCAGCCCTGGGTCGGGGTGCGCTTGTTGTCCGTTACTTTGGAGGCCTGTAGGCGATCTTCCTGCTCTTCAGCACCGTCCATCGGTGTCGCTTCATGTAGTAGACCAGAGGGATGAGGATGGCAGAGCCCATCAGCAGCTGCAGGGACAAACGTCAGGGACGTTACGGACAAAGGTCAGGGACGTTACGGACAAACGTCAGGGACGTTACGGACAAACGTCAGGGACGTTACGGCAAAGCCGTGACATCGCACCGGTCTCTGTTGCTATGGATACGGTTGCTTTTGCATCACCACTGCCTCAAACTAACAAACAGCTGTAGTTATTTAGTTATTTAGTAATTTAGTAATTTAGTTATTTAGTAATTTAGTTATTTACAGTTATTTTGTTATTTAGTTATTTAGTAATTTAGTTATTTAGTTATTTAGTAATTTAGTTATTTAGTTATTTAGTTATTTAGTAATTTAGTAATTTAGTTATTTAGTAATTTAGTTATTTACAGTTATTTTGTTATTTAGTTATTTAGTTATTTAGTAATTTAGTTATTTAGTAATTTAGTTATTTAGTTATTTAGTTATTTAGTTATTTAGTAATTTAGTTATTTAGTAATTTAGTTATTTAGTAATTTAGTTATTTACAGTTATTTTGTTATTTAGTTATTTAGTAATTTAGTAATTTAGTTATTTAGTAATTTAGTAATTTAGTAATTTAGTTATTTAGTAATTTAGTTATTTAGTTATTTAGTAATTTAGTTATTTAGTAATTTAGTTATTTACAGTTATTTTGTTATTTTTATTTAGTAATTTAGTTATTAGTTATTTAGTAATTTAGTTATTTAGTAATTTCGTTATTTACAGTTATTTAGTTATTTAGTTATTTAGTAATTTAGTTATTTAGTTATTTAGTAATTTAGTAATTTAGTTATTTAGTAATTTAGTTATTTAGTAATTTAGTTATTCAGTAATTTAGTTATTTAGTAATTTAGTTATTTACAGTTATTTGCAGTTATTTCACTGAACATGTTGCTTTCTGTAAAGACATTAACTCCTAATTAAAAAAGAACATTACAGATTTGAAACAAATAAATATTGAACTGATAAAATTAGCAAATTTATACTTTAAGGGAAGATTATTTATTTTTAAATAATCTCTGAAATCACTGAAATTTAGTCTTAATTTTGTCTTGTAAAGTATTTATCAATGTTCCGTTTCTAATCTTTGTCTTGTGTTGATCCAGGTGGAATAGTTTGATAATCTACCTGAGATTATTAATCTAATAAACCACAATAAGGCTGAAGCCCCGCCCTAAGCCCCGCCCTAAGCCCCGCCCCCTGCCTACCTTCAGGCCCATGCGTTTCCGCTGGTCGTGCTCCGGCTCGGCCGCCCACCTCAGGAAGGTGCAAACGTCTTTGGCCACTTGGCTCATGGTGGCCGGGGTTCCTGCAGCCAGACACAGCCAATGAGACGCGGCCTTCTGCGGCGCGGCAGCCAATCGGGTGCCACCTACCGTCCTCGTACTCCAGATCTCGTTGTAGATGGGCGGCGCCATGCCGATGGCCTGGCCGGGGAAGTAGGGGTTGTAGTAGAGTCCTTCTCTCACCGAGACTCCTGCAGGCGGCTCGCAGTAACCCGTCAGCAAGCTGAAGACGTAGTCCTCTCCGCCATGCCTGTAGGGGGCGCCGCACAAACAGCCAGCATCTCCATCAGTCTTTTCATTCATCAGTTTTATTGCCTACATGAGAACCTTCAGCTGGACTGAACATCAACACAGCAGAGCTGATTGGATCGTTATTGATTATCTGATTGATAACTGGATGCAGTTATCAATCATCCAGTTGGTGTGCCATTAATGAGCACACCATTAATGGCAGAAAATTTGACAGAAATGGAACCAAGTGAAGCTGAAAGGGAACCAGAGGAGATCAGGCGGAACAGATTTACAGACTGGAGTTGTAATGACGTTAAATATGTTTCTATTTTGTAGTTTTGGCTTCATTTGTTTCAGCTGAGGGCCGTTTTCAGTCTGTATGCTCCAGTTAACAGTTAATCGATTCCTAAATTAGTGGCCAATGGTTTCAGTGAGCGTTGGAGGAAGTACCTGGCGTTGACGATGTAGCTGAGGTCGGGGGGCAGCGCCCCGTTGTTGGCGACCCGGGCGGCCTCAGGGTTCGGATACGGCTTGGGGAAATAGTCCGAAAGCTTTCCTGGCCTGGTGAACATCTCGCCGCTCTCATCAGGGCCGTCCACCACCTCCACCTGCACAGCGAATGGAGCTACATGAGCCGGCGCTGCCCCCTGGTGGCAGGAGGAGCCGGCTGCTGCTGCGGCGGCGGCCTCACCTCTTCGGCGATGGCCTTGACCTCGTCCTCGGTGTGCGACACGCCCACCAGGTTCCTGAAGGCCAGGTACTCCATGCTGTGGCAGGCGGAGCACACCTGCTTATACACCTGGTAACCACGGCGAATGCTGCAGCCAATCAGAAACAGTCAGGATGAGAGCAGAAACAACAGGCTCTTGTTGTGAATCCTCTAAAGTCCAAAAAACCAAAAATGCCAGAAAAGTTTCTCAGGAGGTTTTCAACTCACTCTACTTTAAAAGCCAAGTGTTTCTGGTTTCAAAAAGAATATTTTCTTTATAAAAAGAACAGAAATCTTCTCCAAGCTGACTTCAGACAAAAAATGATACAACAGTTCTACCATTTGCAAAATGTCGGACCTGTAACATTAATAGTTTAGCAAAAAGTGAATTAATCAAATTCTTAATAAGTTCTAACAAACATAAAAATAAACCAACAAATCTTCAAATTGTTCAGAAAGTGAAATTATCTATCATGTAAAATAAAGTATAGAACTAGACTGAATAGATCTACTTATTGATCAGGAATATTAACCCTGATATCTGATTGACAATATTTTTTTATCAATATCCGATATTAACATCAGATTGGTGCATCTTTGTAATACAACAGTTTTTAGATAAAGTGGTTAATATTTCAAAAGTAAAGGAGATTTAAAACCAGGAGTTTCCTGTCAAACAAAAGGTTTTTTATCTTAAAGGTAAAATGTTTCTATTCTCTTCAGTTTTGGTTTCATTTCTGCTCTGGCTGTTGGTTTTATATGGATATGGATCAATCGATCGGCTGATTACTCGCCTGGCGTGGTCCAGGGAGGACAGCGGCCCCGCGTGGCTCCAGGGGTACGACGGGGGGTGGAGCTCCAGCTCAGACGCCTTCACTGATTGGTGGAGCATCAGAGCGAGCCCCGCGCCACCGCCGGCAACCACGCCCAGCGTCGTCAAGGCAGCCTTCTTCTTACCCGACAGACTAGCAAAAGACATGTTGGCCTGAAGAGAGAAAAATAACACGTTCATAAACACGTTTTCTTTTTCAGAAACAAGGAAAACTACGACCTATTTGACGTCAGCTTCCGGAACAGCGGCTCGCTGGTTTCCGGTCCATTTTAACCTGGTGCTGCAGAGCTAGCTTTAGCTTACTGTGGCTAACAATAGCTTTAGCTTACTGTGGCTAACAATAGCTTTAGCTTACTGTGGCTAACAATAGCTTTAGCTTACTGTGGCTAACAATAGCTTTAGCTTACTGTGGCTAACAATAGCTTTAGCTTACTGTGGCTAACAATAGCTTTAGCTTACTGTGGCTAACAATAGCTTTAGCTTACTGTGGCTAACAATAGCTTTAGCTTACTGTGGCTAACAATAGCTTTAGCTTACTGTGGCTAACAATAGCTTTAGCTTACTGTGGCTAACAATAGCTTTAGCTTACTGTGGCTAACAATAACTTTAGCTTATTGTGGCTAACAATAGCCTATGCTAGTAGGTAATAGTCTCGGACAATTGTCTTGTAAAATCTGCTATTTAAGTATCTAAACATTTTTCTAAAATTTTCTAAAGGAAAATGTTTTTGCCTTTAGTTGTACTTATTGTCACGTGTATTACACGTGTTTCTGGTCGTTGGTGTCAGAGACCCAGTAACGGTTAGAGTTAGGGTTAGGGTTGGGGCTAAGGTTAGGGTTCGGTTTTTGCTTCTGAAGCACAACAAGCCCAGAGCTCAACAGTAGAGCAGCTCTGGAGTTGGACTTGTAGTTCACTGTTCGGGGTCAGAGTTGTTGCTTTTAGAAAAATATGGCCGTGTTCCTGAAGGTCTCTGTGTTATTTAGTTTTATTAGTTTAGCATGTTTGTTGTGAAGCAGGACGGTGTTTCCAGTGGGTTGTACAGTTGCTCGGCTGTCTGGATCTGCTCTGCTCTCTCGTCCCAGAAACTGTCAGGACGGATACAGAAGTGATTCCATGGAAACAACACAGGAGGCTCCTTTATTTGCCGTCCTTCTCATCCGGCAGTTTCAGGCTGAAGAAGCCGATCCGGAGTGAAATGAGAGCTTTGCTCTGCGGGGTTAGCTTTAGCTGGTAGCCACGGATGTTTTCAACCCGCCATCTTCTTAAGTCAGGATCGTTTGGAAATCCATGAAAACGTAAAAGCCCATTGTATTAGAAGACAACAATGTTCATAGTTTTGCTTTATTTGCATCTGAAATACGACTTTGTCTTTTCTTGTTGTCGTGGAAACTGAAAGCGGAAACAAGATGTGACGTCAGCACCGCGCAAAGAGCCCGTTTGTAGAAATGATTAAAAATGTGTAAAATATGGACATCAATCAATAAAACTCTTTACCAACAGCCGTAATAAACTTTAGTATTCTGCAGTTGGGATATTTTCTTGTTTAAATGATGATATTGAAACTTGATAAGAATTAATGTTTATCTTTCAAAATGACTCAAGTTGATATTTGTTGCAACAAGCTGCCATCACAATGCAGCTTCAGACTGAACTGAAGAGGTTTTCAATATAGACAATGCATTCTGATTTTTAGCAGTTTTTTAGTTTATTACAGAATTACATTCAATTTCCACTGCAAAATACACTAGAAGGACCAACAATATTTTTTATTTCTTTTTCTTAATAGGCCACTATTCAGTTTCATATTCTTCTTCACTGTAAAACAGGAAAGCAGTGATGAAATGTTGGTTTCGTTCTGCAGCAGGAGGATAAATAAAGACCTTCACAGGTTTCTTATGAAACTGACCTCCAGTGTTTTATAACCAGACAGGGGGAGAGCACATGACCTCTGACCCTCACCACAACAACCAGCCCCACCTCCAGCCTCCACAGGACATGAATCCGATTCTTGAAACGCTTTGTAAGATGACGGCTGGTTATAGCCAGGATTAATCTTTACGGCTCTCATATCAAAATAATACATTTTGATTAAAAAAAAAATACTTTGGTTGACAGATTTAAGAGATGCAATTGATCCCCTCAGGTACACGCCCCCCAACCCCACTGATACATATCTCAGTAATATTCATTTCTAGCCTAATAATCCAGGAACCGGCTTTTTTCTCCACCGGAAGTTGTCATCAGCCTTCCCATTGCTAACTCGTTAGCTCTAGCGCCTGGAAGTCGGTGTTTTAAAGCTTCAGATGCAAATAGTGGCCTTTACCTGAACTGAAACACATCGGCAGCTTCTGCAGACGCCTGGGGCAGAAGATTTGCCCTCCTGGTGGATTTATGCCCGTTTTAGGAGGAATCTGTTCCAGTCCAGACCTGTTTTGTGCTAACAGTCCGACACGACTCTGGCTGCCTTGGCTAACGGAAAGAACAACTGCTTTGCGGCATTTAGACAAAAACTAGAAACACACTCCCCGTTAGTTTAACTTAAGCACCACAAATAAAAAGAGTCACCCCAATAAGACAGCCTGAAATCCGGGGGAACACAAGTGACCTTGTCTGCCAGTCCGCCGCTAGCCGGTGAGCTAATGCTAATGATGGTTCGCTGGAGACACCTGACAAAATAACTTTACAATGAAAACAGCCTTAAAACATCCGACCTTCAGAAAGATTTATATTAAGCCCATGTATCGATCTACCTTGGAAGTCTTGAGAGGATTCCCCGTAAAGAGAAGAGCTCTCCCACTCCCGGAGAGCGCCACGACCCGAAGCGCCGCCATCTTCCCAGTTCTCTATGGAGGAACCAGCAAGCTGCACGAGACACAAAATGAGCGCTTCCGGACGGTTCTTCAAAATAAAAGACCGGAGTGTGACTATCTGGTTACATGATGGACGGACCAGTTGTTTGTCAGAATAAAACCAGTTAAGTCAGTGGAACTTGTTAGGATTGACTGTATGGAACCATATGCAGCTCTGGGCTGAAGTCATTAAAACACTTTGGCCCAGAATGACGAAGGCCTAATAAACTAACTTTAGACGTTTTTGTTTGAGTCCAGTTCTACAACGGAACTCCCATGAAATTATAATTAAATAATGAATTTAAGGAGTATTTAATTGGTATTTAATTATGGATGGTTTAAAAATAAACAAAACCCCATGAATGACTTTTATTTAATTGGTGGTATTAGCTCTTCCTACGGGAAAGAACAATTAATTCATCTACGATAATTTTAAGCTATTTGCAGATAAATGTAAGCTTAATATTTATTAACTTTATACTGTGATGGACCGTTAATGAATTATTATTGACGCAAAACGATCTTAATTGAATAACAATTACTTTGAATATAACTAAACCGGAAATACCACGCATTATGGTAGTTAATTTAACTTTACGCAAACTTACAAAACCTATTTACACAACTTTTTTTCTATTTTGTCCTTCAGTTGTTTGGTAATACGTGATAAATAATAAATACATCAGTCATTTTTTTAAATCTTCTGCTATTTTTATGTTGATTTCAACAAAAACCTTTAATCTGGTCTGTTGGCGAACTTCTGAAACCATCTGCTGTCAGAATAAAGCAAATTTAATGTTCAGATCAGCACTAATTCGAAATAAAGTCACGATACTGAATGAATGACACAGAATCAACATAAAGGATGGTTATTTTAAATGCCAGCAAAACACAAAATTAAGTTTTTACTTGTGAAAAATTATGCAAAGCATAAAAAGTAGCATAACAATTATTTTTTCGTTATGGATCCAACCGCTGCCAGTCTCTGATTAACATGTTTCTTCCTGTAAAACATAATATATGAATAATATCAGACTATTCTTGTTGTCATGCAGGCCTGGAAGATCATCCCATTCAATGGTTCCTACATTAATACACATTAATATGAAGGAAAATGTTCATCAGCATTAATGTGAAGATTTCACTGAAGTGTTTTACCTGTTGGCTCCACAAGATGGCAGCATAGTTCCGTGAAATCACCCATTGAAATTCATTTTATTTAAAAGGATTTTTGTTTGTTGCTTAAAAAACAACAATAACCAGACTTTATATTCATAATTCTACAGGCAGCAATCATTTCTGTCCATGTGTTTGCAAGGCTTAACAATAAAAGCATCCATATTAGTTAGAAGAAGGAAGGAATCCGTCCACGACTCTGAAACGTTTCATCATTTCAAACAGAAGAGGAGCAGAAACAGGCTGTGGATTTTTAACATACTTTGAATAAAGCAGCAGTTATGATAAGGTTTTCATCAACCTGGATTCCTGTGGAGCTGAGGGATGAAAAGAGAGAAAAGGAAAATCACAGAACTGAGTTTGTTACTCTGAGTTCCAGAACAGGAACCAAAAATCTCCAAAAGCCTTCAGATGGATGAAAAGACTTCAATTAAAGGAACAATCTTTGTTTTCCACCTGCTTTACATTAAACTCTTTGTTTAATCCAGAATCCCATTTATTTTATAAATGTCCTGGTTCATGTTGCAGCTGGATCCAGAACGAGACAAAATCTGCATTTTAATCCATATAATCGCAAATATGAAGGAATGAACATGAACAGAGTTCTGTTTATGTAAACAGTCAAACCCAAACCGGATCTGCACCGGAAAACGCTTCGCCTCTAAAGTTTGAATGTTTCTCTGTCTGAATGTTGAAACTGTCACGATTCTCATCTGATTGTCAGGAATCAGTTTTTAGCTCAAACGATTTCAGTTCAAGTTTATGAACAAAATCAATGACTATATTTGATCAATATCTAGATTTTCACTGAAGTGCAAACTCAAAGCTAATGGAGGAACGTTGTGCTGAAGGGGGCGTGTCAGGAAGAGCAGCAGCTTCTTAAAGAGACAGAGTCCCAATTTCAAGGCATCAAATGAAAAGTCAAATTTCTTAAGACATTTTATTTTGTATTAGAAATACTAGTGACATTCCTGCTAAAATATGTATGTAGTCCTGTGATGAGCAGTTTTTAACGCCCTGTACTGGTTGCCTAAATGTGTCAGGAACCAGGAAATTCCCCAGACTGTGCAGCGCCCTCCACTGGTCAGTCATACAATCTGTAATAATCAATCAATCAATCAATCAAATTTTATTTGTATAGCACATTTCAGCTACAAGGCATTTCAAAGTGCTTTACATCATAAACACAAAAACACAAAGACATGCAACATAGAATAAAATACCAAGTTTTTTTCTTCCCTTTTTTTCCTTTCCCCTTTCTTTCCCTTCTCTTTCCCTTTCTCCCCCCTTCCCTTTGTCACGGAATTTAAGCGCCTGTTACCGCCGGACTCCGCCGTCCGTTTAACCACGGGTATTCGCCGGGCCCCGTTGCCCACAACAGGAAAAAAAAAAAAAAAAAAAAAAAAAAAAAAAAAAATTACATACATATCCACAAAATCAAATTCATACATATAGGCATCAACTGGGCCTTTAAACCTTTGGTACTTTAGTCAAGATATTATTTGACAAGGACTCCAACCTAGAATTTATGGTACTTTAGTCAAAATACTATTTGACAAGGACTCCAACCTAGAATTTAGCTGATATTACATTTCAAATGCAATTCTAAACAGGTGCGTTTTTACTTGAGATTTGAAGGAGTCAGGGTTTCCGCTGTTTTACAGTTTTCTGGAAGTTTGTTCCAAATTTTTGGTCCATAGATGCTGAAAGCTGCTTCTCCTCTCTTTTCTGGTTCTGGGATGCAGAGCAGACCAGAACCAGAAGACCTGAGAGTCTGGAAGGTTGATACAACAACAGCAGATCTTTAATGTATTGTGGTGCTAAACCGTTCAGTGATTTATAAACTAACAGCAGTATTTTAAAATCTATTCCTTGAGCTACAGGGAGCCAGTGGACTTTAAAACTGCTGTTATGTCTCTATCTTCCTGGTTTTAGAGAACAGGAGCAGCAGCTTCTGGATCAGCTGCAGCTGTTTGATTGATTTGTTGGACAGGCCTGTGAAGACGCTGTTACAATAATCAATGTGACTAAAGATAAACCATGGATGAGTTCTCTAGATCTGGCTGAGACATTAGTCCTCTAATCCTGGAGATGTTCTTCAGGTGATAGAAGGCCGATTTTGTTACTGTCTTTATGTGGCTCTGGAGGTTCAAGTCCGAGTCCATCACTACTCCCAGGTTTCGGGCCTGATCGCTAGGTTTTAGTTGTAATAACTGAAGCTGTGCATTGACTCTAGATCGTTCCTCTTTAGGTCCAAAAATAATGACTTCAGTTTTTGTTTCTGTTCAGCTGGAGAAAGTTTTGGCACATCCACACATTTATCTGCTCTAAGCATTTATTCAGTGATTGGATGGGTTCAGAGTCACCTGGTGACATCGTAATGTAGAGCTGTGTGTCATCCGCATAGTTATGGTAGCTAATATTATTTCCTGTTATGACCTGAGCTAGTGGGAGAATATAAATATTAAATAAGAGGGTCCTAGGATTGAACCTTGGGGTACCCCACATGTGACCTTTGACCTCTTTGATGAGAAGTTTCCAATTGAAACAAAGAAATCCCTGTTCTTTATGTAGGATTCAAACCAGTCGAGCACCGAACCAGAGAGTCCAACCCAACTTTCAAGTCGATTCAGTAATATGTCATGGTCGACAGTGTCAAAAGCTGCACTGAGGTCCAGAACCAGCACTGTGGTTCTCCCACAGTCCGTATTTATATGGATATCATTGAATACTTTTACGAGGGCAGTCTCCGTGCTGTGGTGAGCACGAAAACCAGACTGGAAAGTGTCAAAGCAGTTGGTCATCATGAGGAAACTATTTAATTGTTTACACACAGTTTTTTCAATAACTTTGCTGATGAATGGGAGGTTTGAGATTGGCCTGTAATTCTGCAATAGTGATTTGTCCAGGTTGTTCTTTTTTAGCAGTGGTTTAATGACTGCTGTTTTCAAAGCCTGGGGGAAAACGCCTGATGTAAGCGATGAGTTTACGATTTGGATCAGATCAGTAACAATAACAGGCAGGACTTTCTTAAAGAAATGTTCTAGAGTTATAGATCTAGAACATCCAGAGCTCTAGAACATTGCAGGAGCTTGAACTTAATTGACTTATAATTTCTTCTAGAGTTTTATAATTAAGTAGTTGAAAATGGATAATTTTTCCTGTATTTGTTTTGTTTGGGTACAGCAATGGTTCTGGCTTTAGAGTTGATGTGCAGATTAATCCTCTGATTTGTTTTATTTTCTCTGAAAAGAAATCAGAAAACGTATTACAGGCAACATTAGATTGGAATTCAGGTGGAAACGTCACAGGAGGGTTTGTGAGCCTGTCAACTGTTGCAAATAAAGTTTCGAGCATTATTGATGTTTTTGTTTATGACATCTGCAAAGAAAGCCTCCCTTCCATGTTTTAGTGTTAAGTGATAGTTACGTAGTTTTTCTTTGTAGATGTCGTGATGAACGTGAAGTTGAGTTTTACGCCATTGTCGTTCTGCCCTGCGACAGACTTGTCTTGCAGATCGAACTATTTGTGCATTTCTCCATGGAGATTTCTTTCTACCAGTCAAAACCTTTACTTTAATTGGGCCAATAGAATCAATGATATATGAAACTTTAGACTGAAAATCATCTACCAACTGATCTACATCATTACAGCTTAAGGGTGAGGAGGAAGAGTAGATTTGATTAAATGTTTCTGCTGTGTTTTCTGTGAAAGAACGTTTTGTGACAGCAGCTGTTTGTCCAAGTTGGTCAAAGAATAAAGAACCTTCAAAGATAACAGCAAAGTGATCCGACAGGGCGACATCAGTTACAGAGACATTGGAAATATTCACACCCTTACTGATAACCAGGTCCAGTGTGTGTCCTTGAGTGTGTGTTGCCTGTTTAACATGTTGTGTTAAACCAAAATTTTCTAAAATATCAGAGAGCTTTTTTGCTCCTCTGTTTTCGGGTTTGTCCACATGAATGTTGAAATCACCAACAATTATTAAATAATCATAATCAATGCATATGAGAGAAAGAAGATCATTCAAGTCAGTAAAGAAATTTTCCACATATGCTGGAGTTTTGTATAAAGTTAGTGTCAAAGTTCGTTTGAAGCCTTTAACCTGAATTCCAAGATACTCAAAAGATGTGAAATGACCGAAAGAGTTTTACTACAGTTTATGGTATTTTTAAATATAGAAGCCACGCCTCCTCCTTTTTTATGTTTTCTATTCTCACTTAAAAAATTGTAGTCAGGAGGCGCTGATTCAATGAGTACAATTTGGTCATTATCGTCATTCAACCATGTTTCTGTCAGAAACATAACATCAACATTATACACGGTGATGAAATCATTAATTAACAGAGCTTTAGCACAGAGTGATCTGATATTTAAAAGAGCTACTTTAAGTGGCTTGGAGGCCAAAAGATTTTCAGTCTGAGGTTCCTTTAGGCAGGGGATCACTCTGAGGTTTGAATTAGGACCGCTGTATTTCATATTTCTGGTTTTTGTAAATTTTCTTGTAGTGATCTGGACAGGTAATGTCCTGTTCTGCAGAACCCGGGGGCCAGACACATTCTGGATGGAGACAGGTGTAAAGATAATATCTGGTCCCCGACCTCTGACCTCAGAAACGCAGAGTGATGGATCCTCTGGGAAGTCAGGGGCAGGTGGCTTAAATGTAGTGAGGTCTGTAACGTGAGTGCTAAGGAGAGACGTGCCGAGGCGAACCTGTTGATTCATTCCATCTGTAAATTTAAGAAACTCTGGTCTGGAAGACATTTCTTCATTGGTATCCATTGAATCCTGTGAATGCTTGGAGGAGCAGAGAGGGAGGGGGGAAGGAGCGAGGGAAGCAGTCGCTCCGTCTCCAGTCGATTTATCAGCTTGGTTTGGAATATCGTGCTCCTGATCCGGGGAGCGTTCCATCCTGGTCAGACATCCTTGAGCCTGTTCTTCTGACGCGATGATCCTGTTGCTGTCCTTGTTGATAAAATAAAAAAGGTTTGCAGTGAGTAGCTTTATCCCATGTTTATTAAGATTGCGTCCTCCTTTTCCAAAAAGGAGAAAGCGCTGCCAATAGATCCACAGGTTATCGATGAAGGTCACTGAGCTGGTAGAGCAGCTTTTAATCAGCCATTTGTTGATCGTGAGCAGCCTGGAGTGTTTTTCGTCTCCCCATTGAGGTGATGGAATGGACCACTGAGAAATAACTTCATTCTCAGTTTTCCCATAGTGTCCAGAAGAATATTAAAGTCCTTTTTCAGAATCTCAGACTTTTGCTTTGCCAGATCGTTGGCTCCAACATGCACAACTAAAGTCTGAATATCTGGGTGATCAGTGGTTAGAGAGAGCAGTTTGTTGGTTAAATCAGATACAGTGTCACCAGGAAAATACATCACTCTTGTTTTCCTTGGATTGCAAACGTCACTGATTCCCTTCACTGCCTGATCTCCAACAATAAGCACTTTTGGGTTACCTTTAGTTTTCCTGGTGGTCCATTTGTCCTTTGGAGCTTTGGGGGATGGATGTGTTGGTCTTGCCTCACTGTTGATGTTTGAAGGCAAAGTTTCACTCAGAGGCTCAGGCTGGAGTGCAGAAAATCTGTTTTTCAGTGGGATTCCCACAGAGTCAGAATGTTTTGAGGCTCTTGCTGGTTGCTTTGTCCCTGGGAGCGGGGTCAGCGGGGTCAGCAGGGTCGGTGGAGGCGTTTTGGTTGCAGCTGCTTGATTGTCTTTCTTTGGTGGAGCAGGTGTTGAAGTTGAAGGTGGGTTTCGGCTCAGAGCCGGCCACGCTGATTCGTCCAGGTGCGGGGTTCTCCCTGATAATCGTCTCATCGGATCCACAGTGCCAGACTCCCGTTTCGGCTTGGCACCCAGAGCGTTCCAGGGTGAGCTGCTCGGTGCAGGGCGCACGACCTCTCTGTTGATTTGAGGAAGGGTCGTCTCATTTCCACAGGCAGGATTGATCTCAAAGTTCACCTCCAGCAGTTTGATCTTCATTTCTATAAACTGAAGTCGTTGTAAAATGCTGCTCATGTCCTTGGGGTCAATCGGAGGCATTTTGCCCTGGTTTAACTTGGAGGTAAAGAAAAGTAAGTAAAAATAACAATAAAAGTAAGAAAATCCCCCAGTCCTTAGGTTAGTAGTAATCCAGTTAAAATGTCAATAATGTAAATATAACTATAAAAACTGTCGCTTTAAAAAGTAATTCGCAGGCAGAGTTATCAGGAAGGACGATACATGGAGCCACTGTGTCACCATCGCAGTATTTATCACTGAACTGTTACACACTAAATGGACAATAAAAAATAAAACTTCTGACCCTTTAACTTGTAAATATTGTTACTTTTTGTGTGATTTGATGCAGAAATTTCCGCTTTTAATAAAGCTTACAAAACACTTTATAACTTCAGTTGGTTTAGCAGAGCGGCCATGATGAGAGAATCAGGCAGATCTCAGCCAGCAGATCTCATCTAATTCTAGCAGATCTACATCTAGCAGCAGCTTCTGCTCTTCATTTTTCATCTAAACATTTTCCTAAAGTCTGAACTGCTGAGAAACTTCCTCTGGAGTTTCTGTGCTTGTTTGTTCGGCTCTTTGGAAAATGAAAATCAAATCAAACAGAAGACGAAACAGTTTTAATCATGTAGAGAATAAAACATCAAAGAAAATAAAAATAAACAAAATAATAAAAAAACGTGATATTTTAATTGTGAATAAGCAGCAGGCGCCTTTTCTTTCAGAAAAAGTGCAAAAAACACTTTCTGAAAGTGTTTCTAGTTTATTAGAAATTTTTGGGTTGTTTTGATTAATAAGATGAAATATTCACACATAATTAATCTGATGTTTCATTCTTGCTTCCTGGTCGTCCAGCTGCTCTTCTAACTCTTTATTTCTGTTTCCAAAACTATTTTCTCAGAATGAAACTCAGAACTTTGAGGAGCAACAAGTTTTTATGTACAGCTGTTTTTATAACAGCAGCGCAGCCTTTTCACCAGCAGCCATTTTGCCAAATTTAATTTTTTCAAATAAAAAAAAAACTGTCACAATTAGCCAGTTCGTCTTATTTTAGACATCAGGACTCATAAAGAAAATGTAAACACACAAATCATTTAGTTACATGGAATGAAGGCAAAATGGAGACTTCTCATTTAGTTTAGAAACAACTTTAACATTTGATTCAACAAACTAAGTTAGTAACAGATAAAATTTAAATGATGAAGAACCTAAAACTAAGTGAAAAACAGAAAAATGTATAAAGATAAAACCAAAAAAATTATACAATGATGTCACAGTTCAGTATGAAATGCACATTTTGAGAAACCAGATTTAGTGTAAATGAAACAGTTTGGTTTCATTGACACCAAACTGTAAACCAAATCATGTCTGCTCAGCCAAACGCAGACGGTGAAGGAGAAACACCTGCCTTCCTTTGCACAACCTGAAAAATGTATTTTCATTTATTAGCCGATACAGGAGAAACCTTCACATGTGAGCAATAGAGTTTTTCACTTTGGTGTCTGTTGCTGGAGCAGCTAGCAGCAGCAGCTAGCAATTAGCAGCATTTAGCAGCAGCTAGCAGTACCTAGCAACTGGCAGCAGCCGGCAACTAGCAGCAGCTAGCACTACCTATGAACTAGCAGCATCTAGCAACTAGCAGCAGCTAGCAATACCTAGCAGCTAGCAATTAGGAGCAGTTAGCAGCAGCTAGCAGTACCTAGCAGCTAGCAATTAGCAGCAGTTGGCAGCAGCTAGCAGTAGCTAGCAACTGGCAGCAACTAGCAGTACCTAGCAACTGGCAGCATCTAGCAACTGGCAGCAGCTAGCAATACCTAGCAGCTAGCAATTAGCAGAGTTAGCAGCAGCTAGCAGTACCTAGCAACCAGCAGCACAAATCTCTGTCAACAGTCGGACAAATTCTGGAGGCTCTGGGACCTGCTGCAGTCTTTCTTACAGACTGTAATCTTTATTTTTTATATTTTTTACATTCAATATTTCACTCACTTGGTTTCTGACAGTTTCGACTACATTGGACCGAAATTACGTTGAATTTTGTGCATGTGTCCTGCAGTGCTGGGGGTTGTTTTTATTTACTTTGTTGATGTTTACATAAAATTATGAAAATAAATAATCTGCAAAAGTCAGACTTTTTATTACTAAACCATGTTTTCGCTCCAAAAGTTAAAGCTTTGCTTCAAATGTGTTAAATTGTCTAAATGGATCTTAAAAGATGAAAAATGTGAACAATGTGAAACTGATCTGCTTTCAAAGTCGGGAGGAAATGAGCAATTTGTGCAGCTGAGAGCGGAGCGCAAAGAAAACATGAAAACCCAAAACCGCTGCTCCAGTTCAGCTAAAAGAAACAGAAAAATTTATTTAACAAAAACATAAAACTTCACCTGATCTGAATCTGGAAGCGACGGCCCGTCGTTCCGTTTGGCGTTTAGTTTCCTCATTCCTGATGCTCAGTTTGTGATTCCTGTTTTTACTTCATGTGTTCATTTATTATTAATAATCCGTTTCAGCCGTCCACAAACTGAAAGTCGATTCTTGTCAATCTGATTTTTCTTCACAGCTCCAGCCTGACGCTGTTGCACTGAAACGGGTTTTACTTTCTGAAAATCCAAATAAAACCTAGCAGAGACATTAGCATCATAAAGCTAAAGGGATCGTTGTTTCTGGGAGGTCAGAGGTCATTCTGGTTGGACACAGAAAGCCACTGGACTCTGTGTTTATCCTGATGTCTGAAACTTGAGCCTGCAGATTATTTCTGAGCCTTTTGCTGCTGGAGCTTCAGATCATCTCGGCTCTCACAGCGATGAGACGTGGAAATTCCCGGCTTTCCTTCATATCTGATGATCTCACAATAACAAGCCAGCAAATTGGATTTTAGAGACCGAGGAGGAGAATCGGAGCCACCGCTCATATGGACAAAGTTCAGCCATTTCTGGAAAGTTTTACAGAAACATTTTCAGATTAACTCCATGAAGTAACAACTGTAACAGGCGGCACCAGTAGGGGGCGCTCTCCCCGCAGCCTGAGGCTCCATGAAGAGGAAGCTGGAGGATGGTGGCCAGGTGTTGACTTCCTGGTTGATTCAGGTGTGGTTGGGCAACACGTTGTTGGGTCATAGCTGCTAAAAGACATCGCTGCCCCCTGCTGTCTTTTAGGGTTTGGTTTTCCTTTTGTTAGTCCGCCCAGTTATGATGGTTTTCTTCTGTAGTCGCTGTGAGGGCGGGGCCAACAACTTTTCATTGTTTGTTTGTTTTTTGTTTAAGGCATTTCCCTGACTTCCAACACAATGTTTGCTGTGATTCCCACTGGGATCACAGCAAACCCTGACCCCTAACCCTGACCCCTAGCCCTAACCCTAAGGGACACAACCACAGGAAAAAGCCAGTGGAGAATCCACTTTCTGTTTTCACCTGAATGTCCTCGAGATGTCGTCCCACAAAAACTCATTTATTTAAGAATCCTTAAAAGCAGAAACAACCCGGGTTTTATTTCTGTCAGGTAAATGTTTAAGTCGCTAGCACAAATCTTCTGTAGGCTCACAAGCTGCTAATACATGCTAACGAGCTAGCTAACGAGCTAATTAACGAGCTAGCTAACGATCTAACTAACGAGCTAACTAACAAGCTAGCTAACGAGCTAGCTAACGAGCTAACTAACGAGCTAACTAACGAGCTAACTAACGAGCTAGCGTTCTGCGTTGATTGTAAGTTTAAATTGGGTTGATTGTGAGAAACTACAGTTTTCGGTCCTCTGAAATAAATCACTTTGTTTTGCTCCTTTGTGTTGTGATAAAAGTCTTAGACTAAATTCATAACAGTTGTAAGAAAAGTCTGAAAGCTCGACTTTCTCCAGGAGGTTTTATCATTGAGTTTTTTCGTGCTCTGATTAATGCCTCATTATTCCTAATTATTTGAAAATAATAATATCTCCATGAACTCTTCACTGAGGTCATAAAGAATAAAACCAAATGGATGAAATAATTCTGTTTGTGGGTCAAAATGAAGCGAAGACTTTGGAAGTGAAGCTGAACTCTGTGCTTCTCCTCCTGCCATTAAACTTCAGCCTGCTGGATAAATAAAAAATGACTTTTTAATACGTGAAAGGTCAAACTGGGTCTCGTAAAGCGGGTTTACTGAGTCGGAGGAAAACCAGGTTTGAGATTCAGAACCGTAAATCCGAGGCTCTGACACAAAGCGCCGTGTTTCCTGATTTACAGCCGTGAAACTAAAGCTTTGAGCTTCTGGAAAAGTTTCAGCTTCTCCAGCTCTCCTGAATCGTCCACTTCGTTTTACTCCAGTCATCGCATCAAATGAAACGATGGTTCTGATATTTTGAAATGTTGCTATTAGACAGAAGAACCAACAGTAATTGCTGCTTTGAGTTTAATTTGGGTCCTAAACTGATCTGGAAGTTTCTGGATGAATTTTTCTTCTTCTCCAGGTTTTTAATCGTTTAGTTTTCACTCCAGGTTTCACTTCAGTGACGATCAACCAGTATCAAACCAGTACAATTATTGATATTATACTGGAGTCAGCGTTTCCATCCAACATGAATCCACAGCCAACTTTGGAACAAAATGATGCAAAAACCACAAACTACGGTGGCCCTGAGGTGCAACACGTTGAAAACACAACATCAGAAAAACGGAAAGACTTTGTCGTCTTTTTACGGCGTTGTCAAGCAGCTATTGATGCGCATTACCGCCATCTACTGGACTGGACGCTACATAGACTCTCCACTGTCCCAGTTGGAGATCGCTGATTGGACGACGGTGCTTTTGAACCGGAAGTTATCGTTGTTGCGATGCGCTATAGCGTCCGCCATATTGGAAGAGGCTCTGCCAGCAAGATGATGCAAGTAAACGGGCCGAACTTTGTAAAGTGCTTTTCTATTCCAGTGAGTTAATGACACAATCTCAGTATCAGTGACATTCTCAGATTGAGTCTGAGTATATTATATTTAGCAATAATAACAAAACTAAAGACAACGTTTGAAACTTTTCAATGTGATTAATAGTTTTGTGGCAGAATAATTACATTTGATACAGCTGATTCTAATAAATCACTTTTATTGATGAACACACACATTTACAGTGATGTATTCATGAACATATTAACATAATTCAATGTGCATTTGCTATTTGAAGAACATTTGTCATAAAGTTTCACAGGACATTTTACTAAAGGAAACGGATTCCTCAGATGATCCTGATGGACTTAAAAAAGGATTTAAGGTCACATCAAGTGAAGCTTGAACAATATTTGAAAACGTGTTTTTGTTTCTGTTTTCTGCGTTCGGATCAGCTGAACAGATCCGACGGCCATCGAGCCCACCAGGCTGACCCGAGCCGGCCAGAACCACGGCAGGACTGGGAACCAGCAGGAACTGGCAGCCAGGTCCGGGTCCGACGGGTCAGAGCGTTCCTTCATCAACGTCTCTCCGCGTTCCAGCGGAACCTCTTTAATTATTCACTTTTATTATTATTACTATTTATGTTGGAAAAAATGTTTTATTATGAATGAAATAATCTGACAGGGGAACTAAAGAAATACTGACTTGAAACAAATTCACATTTCTTGAGGAAACATTTTCTATCAATTAGTCGAAGAAATTTGCACTTGAAACTCGACCAAAAACACTTGATAGGATTTTTAATAATAAAAATGTAATAAAAATGTATTACCAAAATGTTTTAATTTTTGTAGTAACGCTGGAGGAAGTTTAGCTAAACTCCATTTCCTGTCAGCGCGCACAACAGGAAGTGAGTAATGAGAGACAAAGTTTTTGGTCAAAGGTCATCAGGCCAGTGAAATGTGGGTTGTGCTGCTGCGCTGCAGATTTTGGGTGACTGAGACACACTGGACAGTTTTCCTTCAAAACATTAACCAGTTTCAGGTCTGCACTTTGACTAGGCCGCTCCAAACAGCCTTCAGGATGTTCTGGTAGTTTCCTGCAGTTCCATCGTTCACTACTTATAAATCTCTGAATTATTTTGGCAGGTCATGATACACTGTAAAAAAGGAACCTCAGGGGTTATCACATTAACAAAAGAATATCATGTACTGTTAACTAAATAATTGCATGTTTGAGCCAAAAACATGATACAATCATGTTGCATAAACAAGATATTCCACAACTTCAACGTTTATAAAATTGAATCATGTTGAGCGAACATGATTCATTATAGTCAGACCGATCCTATGCTGAAGACCATGAGTGAGATCACGCGATATCACGCAAGTTCACCGCAAGATTACGGGAAATCACGGGATATCACGCGAGAATACGCGAGACAATCGGTTTTTTTCTCGCAAATGGAATAATGTATTCAAGGTGAGATAACGTGATTCAATTACGTCAGCTAGATCTTCCGCCAAAAAAAAAAGAAAGTCGGGGCGTATTACATTAACAAAAAAATATCATGTACCTTTCACACAATAATGTTGGGTTTGAAACGAAAACGTGATAAAATCATGTTGGATAAACAAGATATTCCACGACTTCACATTTATAAAATTGAATCATGTTGAGCTAACATGATTCATTATATTAGACTGATATTGTGCTGACGACAACGAGTGAGATCACGGGATATCACGCGAGAACACGCGAGACAATCGGTTTTTTCTCTCAACTGGACTAACGTGATTGAATGACGTTATCTCAACTTGAATACATCTAATTCCTCAAGCTCCCAGGCTTGAGGGTCCTGCGCAGTATCTTATATATATATATATATATATATATATATATATATATAATATATATATATATATATATATATATGTGTGTGTGTGTGTGTGTGTGTGTGTGTGTGTGTGTGTGTGTGTGTGTGTGTGTGTTTTTTTATTTTATTCAATATCAATATTTGTCAAAGTTAATCTAATAAAAAAAAAAACACAGTGACGTCAGTTCCAAAGCGCTATTGTGTCAGACTCATCTCCCGCTGAAGAGATCCAGAGACATCAAGAGATTACGGAAAATCACGCGAGATAACTGGCTTGCACCTTGTTGGGTTTTTTCAAGGGCAGAGGGGAGATTCCTGGCGTGCATCTACTTAATTTGAAGAAGGTAAGAGTCAAACTATTTTCATCTAAATCCATATAAAAATATGTAACTTAAAATTTCTCTACCATTTGCACCATTTTCTACTTGTTCCATACTTGTGTCACATTATTTCATGTTCTGTAGATTAAGTCGGTTAGGTTAAGGCAGATAGCTTTTTGTTTACATTTATCGCCGCACCATGTTAGGTACATTCTGTGCGAAAAAACTCTGCAGAGCCATATGTAGTGTAAGGGTCACAAAGCTGCTGCCAGAGACACAAATGGACCCCAGAAATGTCACAGTTTTGCTCCTCCTGAGCTCCCTGGAGGTTTAGAGGATTTTTAACACACGGATCTAACATCAGTCTATTTCTAACTATTTTAATTCTATTTCAGTAATGTTACTATGGAGGTAAATGTAGATACACACACTTTGGTACCTTTCTATCATCATCGAGATTCTTAATTAATTATGGTAATAAAAAGCCCTACATTTCAGTTGGTGAAACCTGCAGAAAGCATTGCTTTCTGAGCTTTGTTAAATGTTCCTTAAATACCTGTTAGTTATGGATTTCTAGTATATTTTGTCAGGCTAAAACTCTCAATGGATTATCCATTATTACAGACTTGAGCTTTCTATTTTTTTTTCTTTAAAATACATATTCCTCTGCTGTAAAGATGTTGGGGTTTTTTGGACTCTTCTTTGTTGTCCCCAAATAATTGTAGCTCAGAAACAATATTGAAGTTCATTGGTTTAATTTTGAAATGTTGATGTTTTTTGTGTTGATTGTTTGTGCTCATTTTGACCTTTGTTACTATTGCTTTCTACCATGTTCAATTCACCATTGTTCTGCACATATGTGCTTGCATGTGTCCTGTGGTTATATTCATGAGGCATTCAAGGGACTTGTACTAAAAGATACAACTCAGTTCAGTATGAATTGCATATTTTAATGGCTGAAAATATATCTGATCTCTTTCAGAACATCACCTGTCTGTAATCCACCTGCGTAAGTACTGGTCAAGGGGCTCATCGGCTATCAAGTTATAGATTTCAGTGGCTAATAGTAAGTTTTGCCAGATCTAAAGTGACTGAATGTAGTGTTAGAGAGCTTATAAAGCTAGGGTTCAGCTAAACATTTATTTGGCCAGTCTGTTTATTTGTCTTTATTTGCGTGGGGATGTGGAAATGTAAGGAGTGTAGTCTCTCTCTGTCTCGTAGATATGACCTGTTAAAACATTTTACACTTAAACACCGGCATATGTGACGTTATCCATGCCCACATAGACTGTCCATGTACTTGTAAGACATGGAATGCTTTGCATATTCATTTAAGTAGAAGGATATAGACTGTGTTGACCATTCTGTACTTTTCACATATTTCTTTGGTGATATATTCATGTCTTTATTTAAACATCTAACAGCTTCAGTTAGATGTTTAAATAAGATGTTAAACTCCATTTTAGTCATGGCATAATGAAGGGATACTAACAATTTTAAATATCTTTCAAACAGACTGCAAGCCACTGATCACTTTTGTTGTGACTTCCTTTGAATGCAGCCATGTTTTCAAGTGTGTGAACCTATACTGCTGGAGTTTTGAGATTGTTCTCATTGTTTTTTGATCTGCATATTTAGGATGACACTGCTGAGGGCAGATGAGAGTGCATCCTCAAAGGTCTGTGTGTACCTAAATGAAGATCCAGAGAAGCTGGTGAGGGAGTACATGGTATGTTAAATTCTCTTTGTGTTTACAATAGAGGTCCTAAGAGTTGTTAAAATACTTTCAACAACTAAGGTCCATGAGTGATTCAATCAATGTCAGTCTTAATTTATTTATTTAATTACATGTGAATTGTCTCTCCCCCAATACCCTTCCCTAACTCCCTTAGGACGTTGATGAATGAAATGGCAAAAGCCGAGACTGTCCTCGGAATCGTCATTTGAGCAGAGGGTGCAGAGGCTGCCGATGCACATCTGGATGTTGGGATTGTCCTGGAGGAGGTGGAAGTTATGAACAGCTTGGGCAGTGTATCTTCTGCAATAGTGATGCTGCTGGGACTAATCTACGCACTAAACTTGAGCTACCCTCAAGTTTAGTGCGTTCAGCACTCAACTTGCTCAGTAACTCAAGCATACCTTTGAAGTAATACAGAAAATAATAATGAAATTGAATGGAAATAACTTATCAAAGAAAGCACAAGTTCTCAATATGAAACTCGCTGCTAAGTTGAGTAAAGTTTCATATGGAAAATGAGTGTTTAAAGTCTGCAGTAGAAAAGATTTATATTGTTACAGTTCTCTAAGTTGAGCAACTATACTGACATGTTTTATGTTGTAAAGAATTGGCTGGGAAATGAAACTGTAGTTGTTTTTTTATTTCAATGTCCAACTCAGCTGTGTTTTGTGCTGTGTAAAAAAACGATGTATAACAATTCTGAAAATACAATTGTGTTGTACCTTTTCTAATTGTTGAGTGTTCTTCCTACACTTTCACCTAGTGCTATCTTAAAATGCTTGATTAACGCTTGAAAATATGTCTTTGAATTAACGTCATGAAATAATGGAAAGGATTTCCACACGATTAACTAGCTGTCTTTTAGCATGAAGCATATTTGTTGAGCTAACTTGCTTTTAGTGAGTTGGACCTACTGAATCAGGTAGTGTGAAGGTACCACTGTAAAATAAGGTGGTTTCAACTAGATTTACATTCATCTTAATGAAGTTACATCAATGATTTGGTCCTAAACATTGCAGATTAGTTGGGCGGGCTGTATTGCATTACACTGGGTCACGCTATAGTAACTGAGTTAAAGGAACCTTTAAAACATATGTTGAGCCAACACATTTCATTTGAATTTGAATAACCATAATGAATGGAGTAGAGCCAACTCATTTGATTTACAATCATCCATTGCATTACCATAATTCTGGTTAAGCCAACATATTTGGTTTAAATTAGAACAACCTTAATGAATTATGTTTTGCCAACTCATTTTATTTATATAAGAATAACCACAATATATTACGTTGAGCCAACATGTTTGATTTAGAATCACCCATTGAATCACCATTGTAACAAGTTGAGCCAACACATTTGCTTTACATTGGAATAATCTTAATAAATTAGGTTGACCTAACACATTTGCTTTAAATAGGAGTAACACAAGTACATGGTGCTGAAATAAAGCAAAGTAATCAGGTGGAAATCCTTTCCATAATTTTTTTATGTTCATCCAATGACTTATTTTTTTCAGTGTAACAAACCACAGAATTAGATCAACCTTCCTGTTCACTCAGTTCCATGCAGGAATAATTCATAAAACAGAAACAGACTGGATTGGCCACGAAGGTTTTTTATTGTTGCGTGTGCCATAAACATGTTGATAGCTAAAGTACCATCCAGACGGGAATCAGTGCGAAAAGCCTGCTGCGTTCGCTCGGCGCGGCTCCGACCTCGTCATAAAGTGCTTCACTTTAGGCAAAGTTACAAACCGAGTCGCTGCAGGAGGTTTCCTGAAGCAGCGGCAGCCGCTCAGCAGCGCGGGTTCCCCATCCGGCACAAACACACCGTCTTAAACAGCCGGCACTGGCAGAACGCGCAGAAGTCGCAGCAAACGTTGCCGGGAGCTTTGCAGCTTCCCCAGAGCGGGACGCAGTCCGGCGGAGGAGGCGGCCGCTTCCTCGCAAACTTATTCTGACAGAAACAGGAAAACAAGAGCAGAGCTCAGATTTAATCTGACGTCCATCACAAAGTTTAACGCCACAGACTGAAGATCATTTCACAAATTCAGCAGACAGAACAGAGCAGCTCAATGAGGCGATATTAGAAATAAAACCAGCAAAAAAAGAAAAGAAAATATATATCAGACAAACAATCAGACAAAACAGAGAAAATTTAAAACTGCAAATAATTAAATCTTACTTATGATCCAGTGAAAATATTTTAGGTTACTAAAATAATGCAAAACTAACTTTTCAGAAAGATATTGGAGCTTGTTAAATTTAAGTTATTAATTCCTCTGACAGATTATTTCTCTGATAAAAATGGAAAAAGGTTTGAAGTGAAATAATCTGCCAGTGCCTTATTATCAATATTCGGTAATTATTTACTGAAAACAGGCTCTGATAAGCTGCTTTAATTTTATTTCAAGTGTATTTCCATATTTTCTCTAAACTCTGTTTTTGCAGTGTTCCAACCTTTTTCTGCTTCCTTCCTTTTTCCTTCTTCCTGGTGGATTTGTTCAATTCTGAAACAGAAGAAGCAGCTTAAACACGTCGCAGTTTTATCGCCTCTGGTTCATATTATCATGAATGACTTTGGATTTTATTATGAAATATCGTCACGAGGGATAAGATGCTTGTCGCCACGCAGACGCTCCGACTCTACATGAAGATGCAAACATATTTACCCACAATAACAACAGGAGGCGGGTCGACCTGCAGGCTGTGAGACAGAGCGTTGGACGCAACGACCCGATTGGTGGACAGCCTGTCGTCAGGGATCATGTGGGCGGAGCCAAGGCAGCACTGCGTGAGCGCGATGACGCAGCAGCCCAGCGGCAGGAAGGCCTGCATCTCTGGAAGGAAAGACAAACACGTCAACAAGGCGACTTTCAGTGAGGCTGAAGCGGCAACAGCAACTTGACCACATTTCTTTATACTTCCTTACATCAGGTTAGGATCGGCCCACGGCCTAATCAAAGCAAAAACATGGCAGACGATTTCTCTTCATTATGTTTACCTGGTTTATGTCAAAACATCCCAAACATTTTTTTCCAACTTGCATCATCATGCGAACCATAGAGGGATAAATGTTTAGCATTTTTAATGCAACATAACAGAAAAATAAAGTTGTAGGGCAGGTTTTTGTCACGCAGTAGATTCAAACTTTTTATCAATTTGCAATAGAACTGTGCCGATCGATCGGCCACCGATCATAATCGGCCAATTTCGGTGAAAAAGTGTTTGATCGGTGATCAGGGTCTGTTGCCGATCACCAAACCGATCAGCTGTATCTCACTTGGCAGCCTGCGTGTGCAGCTGCTCTCTTTGCTTCTCGCTGCGCAGCAGCAAATCCTCAGCGATGCCATGCAGCACTTCAACGCTCAGAGTGAATGGGGACGTTTGCGAGTTGCGGCGGAAAATGACCTTGGGGTGAAGCAGGTCACAAAGCGTCAACACAACCGATCTAATGCCACGCTTAAAAAACTTGACGGAGTTTGGCTCCATCGAGGCTCAATGCAGGAAAAAAGCAACCAGACAGCAGGAACAGCTGCTTAAAACTACCAACATTGACCCGGATTAGCATCACGGTCACAAAGCTAAACAAGTCACCCAACGGTGATTCAAGTCTTGGAGCTGCGGAGGGAGACGCTGGTTCTGCTCCCGCTGCCGGACCTGCTGGGAATACTTCACAGACGCAGCCGCTGAACCTGCAGACGGTGAGCTGTCACACCGAGAGCTGCAGCAGGAACTTAAAAGATTTGACACTTGCGCTGCGTCCCAACACGAGACAGATCCACCCGTCCCTCTTCTTTCCACCTTGTCCCTAGTGGGTCGGGTGCTGCTGCCCATCTCCAGTGAACATACATGAGACACGTCATCTGAAACGAATCCATCTCCTCCTCCCTGTGTCTGCAGAACTACTGCTCAGTCAGAAGCAACCAATCAGAGCTTAATCAGCTAGCCAATCAGAGCATTGATCAGCTAGCCAATCAGAGCATTAATCAGCTAGCCAATCAGAGCATTGATCAGCTGACCAATCAGAGCTTAATCAGCTAGCCAATCAGAGCTTAATCAGCTAGCCAATCAGAGCTTAATCAGCTAGCCAATCAGAGCTTAATCAGCTAGCCAATCAGCATTGATCAGCTGACCAATCAGAGCTTAATCAGCTAGCCAATCAGAGCTTAATCAGCTAGCCAATCAGAGCTTAATCAGCTAGCCAATCAGAGCTTAATCAGCTAGCCAATCAGAGCTTAATCAGCTAGCCAATCAGAGCATTAATCAGCTAGCCAATCAGAGCTTAATCAGCTAGCCAATCAGAGCTTAATCAGCTAGCCAATCAGAGCATTGATCAGCTAGCCAATCAGAGCATTAATCAGCTAGCCAATCAGAGCTTAATCAGCTAGCCAATCAGAGCATTGATCAGATAGCCAATCAGAGCATTTATCAGCTAGCCAATCAGAGCATTGATCAGCTAACCAATCAGAGCTTAATCAGCTAACCAATCAGAGCTTAATCAGCTAGCCAATCAGAGCATTGATCAGCTAGCCAATCAGAGCTTAATCAGCTAACCAATCAGAGCTTAATCAGCTAGCCAATCAGAGCTTAATCAGCTAACCAATCAGAGCTTAATCAGCTAGCCAATCAGAGCATTGATCAGCTAGCCAATCAGAGCATTGATCAGCTAACCAATCAGAGCATTGATCAGCTAGCCAATCAGAGCATTGATCAGCTAGCTGAAGTCAGGACGTTTTAATTCATGATTGTTCATCTTGATGCTTTTGATAAATGTTTCCTTTTGTTCTCGACATTATTTGATATCTGTGCTGTGAGATTTATGTGACTCATGATTTATGTGTGAGAGCCTTACTGTTAAATATTATTTTACTGGTTGCAGGTTTTTCAGTCCTTTTCACTGAGTAGCTGCTGTTTTGTGTCTGCAAGTATTTTGTGTGCTGCTGTCAGGACAACTGCATCTTGTTTTTTATTTTGTTTTTTTTTTGTTTAAGGTGGCAGTAGTAATTTTATTGGTTTTATGTTGGGTGTACATTGGAATGTAGAGGGGGAACTTTTGTTTTGTTCCGCGCGGCATGTGTTGCCCGGGGAGCTTTGGCTGGCGCATTTGGAGCCATGTGGGTCATGCAGGCTGGAGAGACTGAGAAGATTAGACTTTATTCCTCTGGAGTTGATGCAGATAATGAGGTACAGTTTGTTGTATGGATCTTTTGTTATATTGTGTCATTTGTTGTGAACTGATTTAGGTTGTTACCTTTTTTGTAGTTCTGACGGCATTTTTGAGGACCTCGAAGAACGTGTCTGAAATAAATGGCTGTAGAAAATCAAGAACTGCGTTAAGTTTAATTGAACTCGAGAGGAGTAACATTTTGCATGTTTTATGTCTAAATTAAGTGAATTTATTAGCAGATCAATTTTCCATTTTTTCAAATCACTTAATAGCATTTATACCTGAAGCAAAAAAGTAACAGCCAATGCTGATCAGTGATCAATGCTGATCAGTGATCAGCATTGATCGGTGATGGGAATCAGAAAATCCTGATTGGATCGTCGCTAATCATGATAGAAATATTCTCTCAGTTGCTGCCAATTTCTTTTCACAGAAATCTTTCCTGACTTATTCTTAATCCTGATATTCACTAATATTATGGCACCATGAATAAATGATTTCTGCTTTTGTCCAACATCATCTACCTGCTAAGTCACATGACCCCCATCGCCATGCAGACACGAACAGGGCTGTTACCCAGCAGCAGATGAAGAGGATCTGAATGCGCTGCAGGATTTACGGCGGGATCTCTGAGACCTTGACCTTAACCTCTGACCCCTAAGCCGTCCTTCTGAAGATGAAGAACTTTTATAAATGATCAGACATCTGGACTTCATTCCTGCTGCAGCCGCAGATCGGCTCACAGCAAAAAGAAAGATGCTTCAGAAATAATGAGGTCCTTCAGATCTGCTGCGGATCAGACAGATTTTACTGAAGTCAAACCTGCTTCGACGCTCAGAGGCTGAACGAACTCACCCGGCCAACCAGGCTTCACTTCTGAAATAAATCTCACTTTCTCATCTCTTTGCCGTCTCATTATTTTAAGTGTTGCTGCTTTATTAGCAACACATGAGCTGCACATGTTCTGTTTGCCAGAAAATGTTTTCATCCTGCCGCTGTCAGACTCAAATTGCTCCATATTTATTCCATCAATGTGAGAAACAGAAAATTATAACAAAATGTTGCTAAATTGGAGGCTTGGCAGCATGAGAAGCAACAAAAATAATGATTTCAACGCAGAGAGAAAAAACTTTCTGGAACAAACAAGGAACATATTTTCTGATTCACATCAGAAAACATGAAGACAACAATAAATATCTTCATGTTGATGCACTTCACCAAAGATTTCAGCAACAAGCACATAATTACAGAAAGAGAAAATCAACCTGGACTACGACTATTAAAACATTTCTTAAACTTTTACTTTTCTTCTGTTTTCTCCATATTTTACTGTAACAGATGAATAAAAAACTAAATATTTCAACAGTATTTCAAACATGCAACTCTAAAAAACAAGAGACTGTTGGATTGTGGGAAATGTAGTTTAACATCTAACAGCTCCGGATGAGAACTGACGGATCGGAGAGAGAATCGGGTTCAATGCCAAACTCTTGCAGATGGAGTTTTGAGTTTTGATGTGGATGGAATATAAGTTCTGTCACAAGATTTTTTATTTATAAAATAGTTTAAAAAACATGCATTATTTCCCATTTCCACTTCTTTTGCTGTCCTTTCTGTTATTCTAAAGCATAAAAGACTCTGGATGCTGTTGGCCATGTTGAGTCGAACACAGATATTTGCATAATATTCAACTTTGGATTTGAACCTCCCAGTAACTTTTTGCTGTGTTTTTTCTTTATTTCTGAAATGTTTTTTCAAAAATAAAATCATATTTCACTGTGATCTGATTCCAGAAATCTCAAACTTAAAGAAAAAAATGAAATGATATGTAAGAAACAGTCAGGTTGTTTTCTGATTGAATTTTCAGTTTTGAAATATCGGCCTGATTGTGAGATGAATGTGATTGTGTGAAACATGAATTGCCGTTGTGTTTGCGTCAAGTTCACAGAGTTCTGCTGCGTTGTGACCCGGGTGTGGCACTTTCACTCAAACTGTTTTATTTCTCTAGTGTGAAGCGAAAAACGGTTTTCATTGCAGTTGAACAAAATATATTCAATACGGCCAAAAAAAAACAAGTCACCTAAGCACAAAAAATGTTTTATCAAAAAGTGAGTTTTTAAAAATGGTGTTTTTATTAGATAACGATATTTTTTAAATGTTCAATTTGTATAATTTTATCATTAATGGACAACAAGTCATTCAAAATAGGGAAAAGTCATTAGCCCTAACCTAACCTAACCTAACCTAACCTAACCTAACCTAGCCTAACCTAACCCTAACCTAACCTAACCTAACCGACCCCTAACCTAGCCTAACCTAACCGACTCCTAACGTTTCCAAACTGATTCTGATAAAAACATCGCAGCAGAAGAAAGTCATGTTTCCTCTGTGTCCTCTGGTCAAATGTTTAGGAACTAGAAGCTGCTCTGTAGACGACTGCAGGACAAAGATCTGAGAATCACAGACCTGACGGTGATAAGGCAGCTCATACTAATGAAAGGTAGCGTCTTATTTTAAACGTGCTGCACTTTAGACGTGAAAAGGTATCAGGCTGCGACTGTATGTGGAAAAAGCAGCTGAAACATTTGGTAGCTGTTTCAGCAGCGTCTGTCTGTCTGTCAGAAAACACCTGACAACACCTTGACCTGCATCTGGTTGGACTTAAAGCTTCACGTCTGGCACCCAACCCTGAGGCACTCCACTCTAAAGTGGGTAGTTACATCTTGAAGTCAAACGATTTAAGACATAACTGCTTGGAAAGATGAAAATATTTACAGATGTCAGAAAATAATGGAGCATAATGTCTGGCAGAGCTTTGTGAAGCTCTAGAAAACATCTGAAGCGTTTCAGTTCAGCGTAGCATCACAGAATTCAACGTTAAATCAGAGTTTAATGTTAAATCAGTTTAGCGATAAATCGTTTAACGATAAATTGGTTTAACGATAAATCAGTTAAACCGATTTATTGACGATAAATCTGTGATTTATTGACGATAAATCTGTGATTTATTGACGATAAATCTGTGATTATTGATAATCTGTGATTTAAATCTGTGATTTATTGACGATAAATCTGTGATTTATTGACGATAAATCTGTGATTGATTGACGATAAATCTGTGATTTATCGTTAAACATTTATTGTTATTGGTTAAACAATAAATCAGTTTAACGATAAATCGGTTTAACGATAAATCGGTTTAACGATAAATCACAGATTAAATCAGACTTTTATATTACATCGCTATAGAAATGATATGTATTCCGCTCACTTCCAGCTAACTTGCTTGTTGATGACGTAAGCGGCTAGCATCAACACAGAGCGGCGGGAAGCAGCACGGCTCACAGCACAAATGAAGAGCTCGTTAAAAAGGAAGATGCAAGACATAAATTATTTGGACCTTGTTCGGGTTTAACCTCCTGCGGTCTGAGCAGCGCTCAGGATGAGCGCGGCTGATGTCACGGTCTGACAGCGGGGAAGTGGCGGGTAGCGGGGTGACAGCCTCACGGTCTCTCCAAAACCATAAAACACCTTGTAAACACACAGCGCGACTCTGCAGGACCGCTCAAAGTAAAAAGTTGTGGGGTTTAAATGACGTCGTGTCTTAAGATCACGGGAGGCTTGAACAATCAGACCAGGAGCAGAAAACTAACCTGCAAACTGAGTGAAACAGGAAATGATTTGTTTTCCCACTACCAGCATGAGTTTCGATGGCAGCAATGCAGCCGAACACAACCAGTCGCTGCACTGGGCAGACAGGATTGGACACTGACATTCTTTGCATGTTTTTATATTTCATTTATGTATTTAGTCTTGATTTACCCAGGAAGTCACCGCCACGTCTCCCTTGCAAAGAGATTTTTAAGGCAATGACAAGCAGCAACGTAAACTGAACATTTACAAACATAAATAAGATCCACAAAAACAGCAGAGTGTTAAACTAGCTTTAACATTACAATTAGGATGTTTTTTTTTAAATGTCTTGGTAAATTTTATACAACTTATCTTGACATGAGTTTCATGCCATATGGCACGGCCTTGCATGGCAGCGCTTTACGTCAGTTTATGGCACTGCTGGTGATTTTTATCCACGTCAGAATAATGTCAAACTGCAACATAAAAACTCTGCTGTCATTAAGTTTCTGTTTTAATGTTTCTGTGACAACATTCTGCTCAACGTTCTAGAAATTGAATCAATATATGGGGATTTCTTTATGCTGCAGATAAAGACTGGAACAAACTTCAGCAAGTATTCCAGCTTTTTATGGATAGAAACCAACCCCGAGCATGAATGAACCCCTGACCCCTGACCCCATCGGTAGCAATGAACCAGCTAAAATGGTGTTAAAGCTGCATGGGTAACTGAACGCTAAGCGTTCCTGTGGGACTCGCTGCAGAGAGAAACACGGAGAACGCCTGCCTCGTTTCATTTCTGACTCCACTTAAAACGATCCGCGACCCCGGGGTCACGGCACGCCGGGCCGGCTGCTTCCCGCGACCCCGGGGTCACGGCACGCCGGGCCGGCTGCTTCCCGCACACCCAAACATGACTTAGGAAAGGAAGCAGCACAAAGCTCAGAGCGCCAGGCACTGAAGTGTGTGCAGATGTTCCAGTAGCGGCTGGCTGCGGCGGCTGGCTGCGGCGGCTCGCTGCGGCGGCTGGCTGCGGCGGCTGGCTGCGGCGGCTCGCTGCGGCGGCGACCATCAGGGTTCATACGCAGGATGAGAGGAAATACAATCACACAGTTCTCAGAAATACTAAAATAAATAATCTTCATGCAAAACAATACATGGTGGAGGCAGCGTCATGCTGTGGGCATTGATTTATTATTCACCTCCCAACGAACCAGCCAGAGACATAATGGTTCAAATCAACAAAAATCCATGTTCACAAGGCCTAGTCAAAGTCACAGACTGTAAAAACACACAGAGCAAATCATGAACGATTCTGTTTCCACTTGATCATTAATAAATCCTGACAGATAATGCAAGTAAGCTAAACTTGCAGGTTAAAGAATTTAAAAACCTTCAATAAAATGATCATTTGAACCAAACTCAAAAATTAAAACCTCAGAAAACAGAAAAGATTTAAAATGTTTTGCTAATCAGTTTTTACTGACAGAATTAAAACGCTGAAATATGGAAATATTTCTGTTCTGCAAAAACAATAAATCTTCCTGATTATTTATGTTCACAAACATTTAGTTTTATAAGATAAAACATAAAAAAGATCCACAAAAACAACAACAGAGTGTGAATCTAGTTTTAACTTTACAATTAGGATGTTACTTTTTTAAGCATCTTATCAGTGAGCAGATTATCAGCCAATAATCCCTGAATATTGATGAAAAAGTTCCAGACAGATTATTTCATTTATTACATGTTTTGCAATAACTGAAATAATCTGATACTTTTTAATCAATATTAAGAAATTATTGATTTAAAAAAAAAAATCCAATCTTTTTCTGAAAAGTTACAAATTTGTTTTAAGTGAAATAAATATTTGCTCTAAAATCTTGGTATGATTTTGTATTTTTGAGACATAACTGCATGTTTATCTGGTACTAAAAGATAAAAATGAATCACTATGCAAGTCTTCACATGATGTTCAGAATAAAAACATTCGTTTGATAGCAAACTGTCGCGGCTCAAAGCGGCAAACAGGAAACTTTGTAGTAAAATAATGAAATGGTTTGATTAAATGTTTCGTGTCGTCAGTGAATAATCTGGATGAAAACATGAATAATCTGGATGAAAACATGAATAATCTGGATGAAAACATGAATAATCTGGATGAAAACATGAATAATCTGGATGAAAACATGAATAATCTGGATGAAAACATGAATAATCTGGATGAAAACATGAATAATCTGGATGAATTTAATCCAAACAAACATGAAAACAGCAGCAAGACGTTTCTGTTTGTCCGGTTCTGATGCAGATCGGCATCAGAACCGGAACCCGACATCCGCAGGAGAAAAACTGCATAACGACATTATTTCAGCTTTTTATCTCATAACCATATTAAAAAGAAAAACTACAAGCAGAAACTTGTTTCTCCCTTTTCACAACATCTTTTCTACTCAATCTGCAGAAATGCAACTTTTCTTTGTTTTTCTACCTTTTCACTTAAATCCTCTGTTGATAGAAAAAGGTTAAAGTTACAGGAAATATGTAATTTAATAAACCACAGCAGGTTTATGATTCCGGTTTCAGCCTGAAAATCAAAATGTTTGAATGTTTGAGATCAGATTCTCCATCACGAATAAAAGCATAAAACATGAAAGTTGTGGGTTAAAGGTCAGCATCCATTTTACTCACATTTACCAGAAATTCTGTAAATCAGTTTCATGATTAAACTATTCAACAAAATAAAGATTCATTTGACTTCAAAATGCTTTGCCAGTGTTTGGATTTGAGTTTTCTGGGAAATAATTTAAAGGAGATTTTTCTTTAAAATGTAAAACACAGAAGCAGAAAATTTAACATTTGAGGAAAAAGATTTAAATATAATAATAGCAATATTAATCCTGAACAACAAAATGAAAATGTTTTCAACTTAATTACCAAATAAAAAAAGCTTCCAAGATATTCAGGCTTCCAACAAAATAACTCATATTTCTGCTCTGATCTGAATATTTTATGACTTTTAGATTTTTTTTCTGAATTCATAATATAGCAATAATAATAATAATAATAATTATTATTATTATTAGAGTCATTAGGGAAAACACACCAAAACAATCTGTTTTCATGAAACATTAAGTTATTTTTCGTTGATGAAGTTTTTCCTGACACCGGACCAGACGGGATGGGACCGGGCCGGACCGGACCGGACCAGTCAGGACCGGACGGAACTGGACAGGACCAGACGGGACCGGGCCGGACCAGGCTGGACCAGACCAGACGGGACCGTCACATTATTTTTAACTTGGTAAATCAAAACTAAAACATTGTTCCCACCGGAGCCTTTCTGAATTATTGTTCAGATATTTTGCAACCTGCAGCTGATTGAATGCATCAGAGTTTTTTCTGTCATAATCAGATTATAATCAGATTATAATCAGATTATAATCAGTCAGATTGTTTCCATGTTTTCAGTTTTATTCTGTTATAAATTTATTATTGAGGGAAACAAAAAGCTGCTGGTCGTTTCTTCCTGCTAACAGGAGCCAAACGGGAAAACCGATTCGGATCATTTCACCATCAGCCCAGTTCCTGGTCCGGTTGGTTCCGATCCAGATTCTGATTGTGAGGACAATTTGATCCCAAAACCAATCCATTGTGAGAGAACCAGAACCAGAACCAGGTCTGTGTTTTCCTCACCGTTCACCGACTCAACAATCAGGATCCGTTTCTTGTCGTTTCATTTGGGTTTGAACTGAACCGGATGGGTTTAAACCGGACCGAGCGGCTCGGCCGTCCTCCAGCCTGCTGCTTGCCGGGTCCATCCTGAAAGCGTCTCGCTCTCCTACCTGAGGATCCTGCGTCTGACGGGACGCGGCGGCGCTCTCCGCTCCTCTGATTCCTGCTGTTTTCTTTCCTCTCGGCTCTGATTGGAGTCTTCGCTTCGTTTCAGTTTTCCTCTCTGCTTTTTTCCCCGGCTGATTTTCCCCTCGTCCAGATCTTCTTATTCCCGCTGCGTCGTTCCTGTTGAGCTGGACTAGCTTTCCCTGCGTTGGAGCTTCACACCATGAAGATATACTGGGAGGTTCGGCCCGGAGGCGGGACCAGCGCTGCTGAGGTTTAGGGGATGGAAAAGGTCAAATCCTAAGGATGGACACATAAATGTGAACCAGACCCTCCGCTGAGCGAACCCGTTACCACTACGGCTTGAGCGCTACTGGATTTCAGAGGCCAGAGCCGCTTCGCCAAAAACGCTTTCATGTGTCAAGCAGCCATGTTAGTTTTCACTCAGCGACGCGTCAGGCCGGTTAACGTCCCAACAGCCCCGACAAACAAGCCAGAAAATGATTTCTAGTTCGCACTTTGAGCGCTCCACAAACATCTGTCCGAAGGTTTTCCAAAGATCGGACTCCAATCAGGGCAGGAGACCCAGAACCAAGGAAACCGGCGGCTGCTTCCGGGTTCTGGACGACTCCAGGAACGACTCCAGGAACGACTCCAGGAACGACTCCAGGAACGACTCCGGGTTCTGCGGAATATATCCGGCATGCAAAACTTCTAAACTGGCAGAAATAACAGGGATGGATTGATATACATCACTAAGTGAGAAACATTTATGAAAACATGTAAATTACTCAACCAGAAACACTTCCTGGTGTTAAACTAACAACGATGAACTGAGCAACAACAGCCAGGTCAGACACGATGGCTTCATCTCCTTCTGACTCAACATTGTGAAAGAACAATTCATTCATCGTTTGCTTTATTTTGCTGCACAAACGTCTCGACCCAAAAACAGTTCCAGCCGATCAAAACAGCAGCTTTTATTTTAGCGATGATCCAATCAGAATTTTCTGATTCCCATCACCGATCAATGCTGATCAGTGATCAATGCTGATCAGTGATCAATGCTGATCAGCATTGATCACTGATCAGCATTGGCTGTTACTTTTTTGCTTCAGGTATAATGCTATTAAGTGATTTGAAAAAATGGAAAATTGATCTGCTAATAAATTCACTTAATTTAGACATAAAACATGCAAAATGTTACTCCTCTCGAGTTTAAAAAACTAACGCAGTGATTTTCTACAGCCATTTATTTCAGACACGTTCTTCGAGGTCCTCAAAAATGCCGTCAGAACTACAAAAAAGGTAACAACCTAAATCAGTTCACAACAAATGACACAATATAACAAAAGATCCATACAACAAACTGTACCTCATTATCTGCATCAACTCCAGAGGAATAAAGTCTAATCTTCTCAGTCTCTCCAGCCTGCATGACCCACATGGCTCCAAATGCGCCAGCCAAAGCTCCCCGGGCAACACATGCCGCGCGGAACAAAACAAAAGTTCCCCCTCTACATTCCAATGTACACCCAACATAAAACCAATAAAATTACTACTGCCACCTTAAACAAAAAAAAAACAAAATAAAAAACAAGATGCAGTTGTCCTGACAGCAGCCACACAAAATACTTGCAGACACAAAACAGCAGCTACTCAGTGAAAAGGACTGAAAAACCTGCAACCAGTAAAATAATATTTAACAGTAAGGCTCTCACACATAAATCATGAGTCACATAAATCTCACAGCACAGATATCAAATAATGTCGAGAACAAAAGGAAACATTTATCAAAAGCATCAAGATGAACAATCATGAATTAAAACGTCCTGACTTCAGCTAGCTGATCAATGCTCTGATTGGTTAGCTGATCAATGCTCTGATTGGCTAGCTGATCAATGCTCTGATTGGCTAGCTGATTAAGCTCTGATTGGTTAGCTGATTAAGCTCTGATTGGCTAGCTGATCAATGCTCTGATTGGCTAGCTGATTAAGCTCTGATTGGTTAGCTGATTAAGCTCTGATTGGTTAGCTGATCAATGCTCTGATTGGCTAGCTGATAAATGCTCTGATTGGCTATCTGATCAATGCTCTGATTGGCTAGCTGATTAAGCTCTGATTGGCTAGCTGATTAATGCTCTGATTGGCTAGCTGATCAATGCTCTGATTGGCTAGCTGATTAAGCTCTGATTGGCTAGCTGATTAAGCTCTGATTGGCTAGCTGATTAATGCTCTGATTGGCTAGCTGATTAAGCTCTGATTGGCTAGCTGATTAAGCTCTGATTGGCTAGCTGATTAAGCTCTGATTGGCTAGCTGATTAAGCTCTGATTGGCTAGCTGATTAAGCTCTGATTGGTCAGCTGATCAATGCTCTGATTGGCTAGCTGATTAAGCTCTGATTGGCTAGCTGATTAAGCTCTGATTGGCTAGCTGATTAAGCTCTGATTGGCTAGCTGATTAAGCTCTGATTGGTCAGCTGATCAATGCTCTGATTGGCTAGCTGATTAATGCTCTGATTGGCTAGCTGATCAATGCTCTGATTGGCTAGCTGATTAAGCTCTGATTGGTTGCTTCTGACTGAGCAGTAGTTCTGCAGACACAGGGAGGAGGAGATGGATTCGTTTCAGATGACGTGTCTCATGTATGTTCACTGGAGATGGGCAGCAGCACCCGACCCACTAGGGACAAGGTGGAAAGAAGAGGGACGGGTGGATCTGTCTCGTGTTGGGACGCAGCGCAAGTGTCAAATCTTTTAAGTTCCTGCTGCAGCTCTCGGTGTGACAGCTCACCGTCTGCAGGTTCAGCGGCTGCGTCTGTGAAGTATTCCCAGCAGGTCCGGCAGCGGGAGCAGAACCAGCGTCTCCCTCCGCAGCTCCAAGACTTGAATCACCGTTGGGTGACTTGTTTAGCTTTGTGACCGTGATGCTAATCCGGGTCAATGTTGGTAGTTTTAAGCAGCTGTTCCTGCTGTCTGGTTGCTTTTTTCCTGCATTGAGCCTCGATGGAGCCAAACTCCGTCAAGTTTTTTAAGCGTGGCATTAGATCGGTTGTGTTGACGCTTTGTGACCTGCTTCACCCCAAGGTCATTTTCCGCCGCAACTCGCAAACGTCCCCATTCACTCTGAGCGTTGAAGTGCTGCATGGCATCGCTGAGGATTTGCTGCTGCGCAGCGAGAAGCAAAGAGAGCAGCTGCACACGCAGGCTGCCAAGTGAGATACAGCTGATCGGTTTGGTGATCGGCAACAACAGACCCTGATCACCGATCAAACCCTTTTTCACCGAAATTGGCCGATTATGATCGGTGGCCGATCGATCGGCACAGCTCCATGAATTTTTACAAAGTAAGCGGCCTGGCGGCCTGGGAGGTCACGGGAGGTCGTGTGGGGTCTTGCATGTGTGCCGTATTTCCTTCCCCTTCCTGGTTGTGAGAAAGGATCCATTTTAAGTTTTGCTCTCGTTAAATCGTAAACCTCTTCCTGGTTTTCTCTGACATGCCAGGTATGTTGAGAAAAGACGTTTTCTTTCCAGAAGATTAGATTTGACATATTTACGTCCAGTTTCTGAACCGCCCCAACCATCGGATGATACATGTGACAGAAATGCTGAATCTGCAGAGAAGTTGCTCCCAGAGGAGTCGTCCGTCTTCCATCCTGATGTTAACATAACTGGGAAAAACAACGAACAGGAACCCTCCTTCCCTCCAGAAAGAACGGACAGGAGCTGCAGCCCTGACCTTTAACCCGGGAATCTGACCTGCTCTCTGCATCTCACGTTACCTCTTCAAGTGCCAGAAAGGCCAGAATGAAGGTGCTTCCAGAAAAAACCCAAGAAGCCCTGATAAGTTCAGCCGTTTGGGGCCTTCCGATGAAACGGACCAATCAGAACGGCTCTCTGGTTCTGAACCAGGCTGTGATTTCAAACCGACGCTGCCAGTTTCACAGAGACGTGCCTCACTTTTGATCTCCTGATGGATTTTAAAGCTCCAAGCTTGACGTCAGAGTTGGTCGGATTTACGAAGCGTCCGAGGAAACTTTCTGCAAAGCTACGGCAGCCAGAATATGGATCATATGGATTACAGGGTCTGAAGAAGGACCGGCCGAAACAATCCGAGTTTCAGATGTTTCAATGTGGAAAGTAACGTCATAAAGGCAAATAAATCCCTGAATGCAGAAATAAAACATGCAATTTTGAGTTTCTGAAGGTTATGAAGACACCAGACTCACATGGAGCCACTAGGAAACGTTCATTTCACCCAAAACTGCGTCAGAACCAACTGTTATGAGTTAACAGCCAAACCAAACAGGAAGTCGCTGCTGTTCTCTGGCTTTTACCGATTCACTGCCACCATAATTTAATGTTTTGTGATGTTTAGGTGTCAGTCTGAGAAATAGACGGTGCTGAACTGATCAGAGGATGTGAAACACTGAATGGAGCCAAATCCAGTGGAAAAACAGTCAGCATTTTATTATTATTCATCTATGTAATTAGAAAGTCTTTGTAGTCTGTTTTCCTCCTTCAGTGGGGTCGACCCGGTTCTACTGGAACCAGAACATCTGCTCCACCTCCAGCTGCTGTGGTTCTGAGTCCAACCAGCCTGTTCCCCTCCTGGCCTGTGGGGGCGCTGCACCAACAACCACTGCAGGAAACGACACTAAAACCTCTGAAGACACTGAGAGCAACTTCCTGTTTCACCAGATGAAACAAGATGGAGGCGTCAGAGTTTAGTGATTTCTCTTTAGTCTTTGGCTGAAGACCAGGAGCCATTTCTGCTGCTAATGCTAAGCTAACATGTTAGCTTTGGTTACCCAGAATGCCCTGCGCTGTAGTCCACTTCCTGCTTTTGGCACACTCTCAGGTCCACTTTAAGTTAAGATATTTAAACTGAAACAGAGTTCACTTTAACAGAACCCAAAGCGAGGTTTGGAAGACCAGAGGTCAGAGGTCGATAAGCGTTCACACCCCACCTAAAGCAGTCCAGAGTCGTTTTAAGGCGGGCCGGAGGCGGGATGAGGCGGACCGGAGTCGGGATGAGGCGGATTGGAGTCGTTTTAAGGCGGATCGGAGTCGGGATGAGGCGGACCGGAGTCGGGTTGAGGCGGACCGGAGTCGGGATGAGGCGGACCGGAGTCGGGTTGAGGCGGACCGGAGTCGGGATGAGGCGGATTGGAGTCGTTTTAAGGCGGATCGGAGTCGGGATGAGGCGGACCGGAGTCGAGTTGAGGCGGACTGGAGTCGGGATGAGGCGGACCGGAGTCGGGTTGAGGCGGACCGGAGTCGGGATGAGGCGGATTGGAGTCGTTTTAAGGCGGATCGGAGTCGGGATGAGGCGGACCAGAGTCGGGTTGAGGCGGACCGGAGGCGGGATGAGGCGGATTGGAGTCGTTTTAAGGCGGATCGGAGTCGGGATGAGGCGGACCGGAGTCGAGTTGAGGCGGACTGGAGTCGTTTTAAGGCGGATCGGAGTCGGGATGAGGCGGACCGGAGTCGAGTTGAGGCGGACTGGAGTCGGGATGAGGCGGACCGGAGTCGGGTTGAGGCGGATCGGAGTCGGAATGAGGCGGATTGGAGTCGGGATGAGGCGGACCGGAGTCGGGTTGAGGCGGACCGGAGGCGGGATGAGGCGGACCGGAGTCGGGTTGAGGCGGACCGGAGTCGGGATGAGGCGGACCGGAGTCGGGATGAGGCGGACCGGAGGCGGGATGAGGCGGACCGGAGTCGGGTTGAGGCGGATCGGAGTCGGAATGAGGCGGATTGGAGTCGGGATGAGGCAGACCGGAGTCGAGTTGAGGCGGACTGGAGTCGGGATGAGGCGGACCGGAGTCGGGTTGAGGCGGACCGGAGTCGGGATGAGGCGGATTGGAGTCGTTTTAAGGCGGATCGGAGTCGGGATGAGGCGGACCGGAGTCGGGTTGAGGCGGACCGGAGGCGGGATGAGGCGGATTGGAGTCGTTTTAAGGCGGATCGGAGTCGGGATGAGGCGGACCGGAGTCGAGTTGAGGCGGACTGGAGTCGTTTTAAGGCGGATCGGAGTCGGGATGAGGCGGACCGGAGTCGAGTTGAGGCGGACTGGAGTCGGGATGAGGCGGACCGGAGTCGGGTTGAGGCGGATCGGAGTCGGAATGAGGCGGATTGGAGTCGGGATGAGGCGGACCGGAGTCGGGTTGAGGCGGACCGGAGGCGGGATGAGGCGGACCGGAGTCGGGTTGAGGCGGACCGGAGTCGGGATGAGGCGGACCGGAGTCGGGATGAGGCGGACCGGAGGCGGGATGAGGCGGACCGGAGTCGGGTTGAGGCGGATCGGAGTCGGAATGAGGCGGATTGGAGTCGGGATGAGGCCGACCGGAGTCGGGTTGAGGCGGACCGGAGGCGGGATGAGGCGGACCGGAGTCGGGTTGAGGCGGACCGGAGTCGGGATGAGGCGGACCGGAGTCGGGATGAGGCGGACCGGAGGCGGGTTGAGGCGGACCGGAGGCGGGATGAGGCGGACCGGAGTCGGGTTGAGGCGGACCGGAGGCGGGATGAGGCGGACCGGAGTCGGGTTGAGGCGGACCGGAGTCGGGATGAGGCGGACCGGAGTCGGGATGAGGCGGACCGGAGGCGGGATGAGGCGGACCGGAGTCGGGTTGAGGCGGACCGGAGTCGGGATGAGGCGGACCGGAGTCGGGTTGAGGCGGACCGGAGTCGGGATGAGGCGGATTGGAGTTGTTTTAAGGCGGATCAGAGTCGGGATGAGGCGGACCGGAGTCGGGTTGAGGCGGACCGGAGTCGGGATGAGGCGGATTGGAGTCGTTTTAAGGCGGATCGGAGTCGGGATGAGGCGGACCGGAGTCGGGTTGAGGCGGATCGGAGTCGGAATGAGGCGGATTGGAGTCGTTTTAAGGCGGATCGGAGTCGGGATGAGGCGGACCGGAGTCGGGTTGAGGCGGATTGGAGTCGGGTTGAGGCGGACGGGAGTCGGGATGAGGCGGACCGGAGTCTGTTTAAGGTGGATCGGAGTCGGGTTGAGGCGGATTGGAGTCGGGATGAGGCGGATTGGAGTCTGTTTAAGGTGGATTGGAGTCGGGATGAGGCGGACCGGAGTCTGTTTAAGGTGGATCGGAGTCGGGTTGAGGCAGACCACATGGATAAGCTGGACCCGTTGGAGCTATTTATTCTTTATCCATGTTAATTTTTTGTTAGTTTATTCTTAAATGTATGTTTTTTGTGTTATTTGGAGAGTTATTTGTAGGTTAATATTGATTTTATTTATTTTTTGTTTTCTTATTTACTTTCTTATTAAGACAGGAAGTAATGTGGGTCGGTCCACTAAGTGTAGGGGCCCGGTTCAGGACCAGCAGGTGTCTGGGCTTGGGGCCTGTGGTTTCAACCAGAGCAATAAAGGAAGCAGGAAAAAAAAAGGAACATTTGAATGTTGTAATTGTTTACTGAAATGGGAAAATAAATCATCCAGATCAATCTACAAGTTTGGACATTGAACCTTCTTTTGCCTGCATACAGAAACTTGACCCCATTGCCTTTTGTGGCTTACAGAAACTTTTCCTGGGTATCTGGTTTGGCAAACAATCACCATTAGACAACCCAACAAGCGTTTTCCCCTGAGCAGGTCACACTGACCCCATCTGTGCTTTTATGAGGGTTTCTTGTGTGTCTTTCAGGAACTGACTGTGTGACCGGACAGCGCCCCCCGCTGCTCTTGATCCATCTAGCAGAGCTAAATGCCAGGCAGTGCATTTGATTTTGTCATTTGGAAGCAGGAAGGCATGATTAAGCTTTCCCCCAAGACTCCAGATGGTTGTCTGCTCATAAAATGTTCCTTAATAGTTCCCAGGGAGTATATTAGAGAAGAAATTAGGCTTTTATACTATAAACTGCTATAATCAATGCTGCACAGGATTGTCAGTCTCTTTCTTTTCTTCCTCGTTAAACAGAGGTTACAAACAAACCATAAATAATTTTGTTTCTGCAGTAAAATGCATCTGTGTGAAGCCGCAGTGTCCAGACTTCATGTCCGGGGAGCCGATCTTAGAAAACATTCACTCAAGGGTTGCCTTCAACTCCACACCTTGTCGTCGCCCTCTGTTTTCTCTGTGGGTTGAAGTGCATGTGACGTTTCTGTCACCACCGTGCAGCTTCAGCCGTCATCCTGCTGCTAGCCGAGCCGAGCCGAGCCGAGCCGAGCCGGGCCGAGCCGAGCCGGGCCGGGCCGAGCCGAGCCGGGCCGAGCCAGGCCGAGCCGAGCCGGGCCGGGCCGGGCCGGGCCGAGCCGAGCCGAGCCGAGCCGAGCAGACCACCTGGGTGTTCTCCACTCTCACGCTTCACGCTGAGCGCTAACTCAATGTGAATATTTCCCACTGTGAGGAACATGTGTTAACAACAACAGCATAAAACTTTCAGGCCAGCATTCTCCCCCCTCTCTGCTCACATGCTCGCATCTTAGACTGATTGGAAACAATTTACTGCAGCTGCTGCGGTTCTGAGCTGAAAATTTGGACTTTTCCATTTTCTGCTGCTGACATTTTTAAAGCTGTGGGCAAATGATACTGGAGACAACCTGAAGTATCGGTTCAGAGAAGTTTGATTTATTGAGTTCTTTATCCGTCTGCTCCATGCAGCTCGTCATTCATTCAGTCGTTCCTTTACTGACCAGTATCTACCACTGGGAGCCGTGTGGGTGATAACTGGTGAACCTTTGCGGAAACTGGACCTGATCCAGACACACGGCGGCCATCTGAAGGCAGCTCCTTTTTCTGCAAAACGCCGAGCAGCAGGTTCTGACCGATTAGCCGCAGTTAACAACAACATAGAAATAACTGAGTTTAAATGGATCAAATCTGGGAGCGGTTCTGCAGTTTTGGTACGGCTAACAAAGAGTCATGGGAGGGACAATCCTCCTTTCATGTCTGATTTAAGAGCTGCATTTCCTGGCATCTTCTATCAATCGCACACAAGTCGACGCCATAAATACCGGGAAAGATTAGCTAAACCACAGCAAAAAGCCAGGGCCTTCGAAGAAAGGAACTGCTTTTCAAGATTTACAAAACAACACAAGGATGCATTTAAGAAACAACCACAACATAAAAAACCATGAGCAGATTAAAGCTGCCTCACTGCAACTTGGTGCATGAAATCCTGCAGACAAATGAGGACAAAACCCAGAATTTTCTCCTGGAGAAGATGAAAAAGCCCTGTGGCTGAATATTAGGTGGTAAAGCACACGGTGAGGGCGAAGAGCAGCATCGAGACACCGAGGATTTGGTCCACATTTACAGCCTGGAGCTGAGAACTGAGGTTCAGATGAATCAACTGAGGGGGAACCGGTTCATGTCTTCAGTTCCTTTTCATTGGTTCATGTCTTCAGTTCCTTTTCATTGGTTCATGTCTTCAGTTCCTTTTCATTGGTTCATGTCTTCAGTTCCTTTTCATTGGTTCATGTCTTCAGTTCCTTTTCATTGGTTCATGTCTTCAGTTCCTTTTCATTGGTTCATGTCTTCAGTTCCTTTTCATTGGTTCATGTCTTCAGTTCCTTTTCATTGGCCCGACGGTGACGGCCTGATCACGACGGCGGCGGCAACATTTTCACTGGTTTTCTTTGGGAAGTTTATTGGTTTGAATAAATGTTTAATTTTTACTTGGTTCTTACGCCATTACTGAGTTTGTTGAATAAAGTATTTTAAGTGGAAGATTGAAGCATTTCTGAGGTTTAGTCAAGTTGCATTTTCTCTCTATATGTAGATATTCTGTTCATGTTATTTAATACCTAACCGTATCAGGCAGAATCTCGTGAGAAAATTCAGAATGAAACCGTTTGGCTCGTATTTCCGTCAGACGTTTTCCTGAAACCAACTGGATTACAGGTTTTTGGTAAAAGCTGCTGTTTACATTAATGAAAGTTTTCAGAACCAGTTTCTGCTCTGGGATCGGAGCTTGTTGCAGGGATGTAATGTGATTATATGTCTCAAGAGAATCTTTACAGTGAGAGCTGTAAGGCTCCACTTGTGAAAATAAATCACTCTGGCTCTCATAAAAACCCTAACAGGAAACTCATGAAAAATGATAAAAACTGAGCTATAAAATTGAAATATCAAGGAATATTTCTGCAGTTTTTATGCAGTCATTGAAAGGAAAAATTAAATGCATTATTTTCACATTTCCAACGGCTTTAGCTTTTCAGACGTTAAAGCTGAAACTATGTCAGAGTAATCAGATTACTTAAAGATGAAGCAGGTGAAACTGGAAAGCCCAGCGGCGTTTCCAGACCCCTGAGGCTCCAGCACATCGAGACGAAATGCAGAACCTCCGGATCTGCCTGATTATTTCAGCTAATGACTGCAGAGCAGAGCAGGTCATTGCTGCTGCCAACATGTGACAGCCAGCACTGATGAATGAGCTCACACTGACTAATGCTGCTCTGCAGCCAGCGCTCTGCAGCCAGCGCTCTGCAGCCAGCGCTCTGCAGCCAGCGCTCTGCAGCCAGCGCTCTGCAGCCAGCGCCGGCCTCTCAGGGCTTTCACTGCGTCGGACAGGAACGGACGACTTCTCATGCAAACTACAGCTTCAGGTTATCAGGCTGCAAATAATCAACAGGAATTATAGCTGTGAGATGGTTTCAGGCGCTTCATTCACAGCTCACTAACTTTCTGCCATAATTACGCGGCTCACTCCAAACTCCAAACCCAGCGAGACAGATAAGACGTGGGCTGCGCTCACCGACGGCCCGCGCGGCCAGCTGGGATGCAGATGCACATCTGGAGGCGGGCGAGCCGCAGGGTGGGAGTAATGAGCTGCCCAGGACGCTGTCCAGACGTCCAGCTCCCGGGACGCCGCTCACGTCACGTGACACGTTCCTGACCGCGCCGCCGTGACTCTGCGCAGCATCTGGGCCGCAGAGCCGCATTCCTCACCAGAAGCCTCCCTTTATTACCTGTTAGAGAAACGGAGAGTGACGCAGGATGATATTAAATGTAGATAAAGTTCTAAATAATGGCCTGGACGTTTGGGAAATGGATGCAGCAGGAGGTTTACACTTTCAGGCTGCGCCCGTTTCCTGCATTGCTTTGGGATTTAGGGATCAATCTTCTCCTAAATCTGAAGGGACCAAGGAGTTCAGGCTGACAGGATTTATCACAGGATTTATCACAGGATTTATCACAGGATTTATCACAGGATTTATCACAGGATTTATCACAGGATTTATCACAGGATTTCTTTTCTTCGTAGAAACGACTGAGTTCCCATGAAGCAGGTGACTGCAGTCAGAAACAGAGCTGCTGCTGCAGAGGCTGTTTAAACGTCCCGCAGCCAGAAGCTGCCAGATTCAGAAGCTTTTAACATCAAATATAGTTTTTATTTTAGTATTTGTTTTCATCAGCTTTTCTACAAATACTGTTTGGCTTCTCCAGTTTAAGAGAGACACATAAAACCGGTGGGTCGGGTCGAGAAGGACTTCATGATGGTTCTGCTGAAGAATTTATGGAAGGAATAGAAACGAGATTAGAGCCAACAGGAGGAAAATTAAGCTACAACCAGAGAAAATGACCCTCCTGCTGAACAAAACCAGAAAAATTCCAGATATAATGAGAAATGAGGCGAAAACCAACAAACTGTTGGTTCTTCTGCAGCGAATCTGTTATTATTTCCACGGGAATCTCAGAAAACGTGGATATGAAACCAACTTCTGATCACAGAGGAGCTTCGGCCTTCATGAGCGCGTAACCTTCCGCTGTACAAAGTAGTGCCAACCAAAATACAACAGCGGCAAACAGAAACATTTTTTCTACTTCGTTTCATACATTATTATAACAGAACCGCGACTATTTTTCATATTTTGCTTGGACAGATGATCCAGTAGTTTTCAGTGAGCCTGGAAACTGAATTTAAATTAATATGAATAATTAATGTTACAATGATTAAAATAAGGAATGATTTATTTTGGAGTATCGTTACAAATACTTATATTTAAATACTGACCTTCCTATCATTCATTTATCGATATTTATTTATGTATTTTATAATTAAAAGTTTCACAAATCACACAATTGGCTTTAAATATTCTGTATTTTATGTAAAATAATGGTTTTAAAGAGTCTAAGCATTTTAGCTTTTAAACTGAATTTTAGCTTTTAAACTCTGTTTGTCGTTTGTCCCAATCAGACGCCAACTTCAGCTTCATGTTTCTTCATATGGTGGCCGGAGTCTTTGTATTATTAATTATTATTTTCATTATTATTAAATGAGTACAAAGAATGTTGTAGCATGGATAGAAAGAGAAGCAAATCCTGGACTGAACACAGACAACAAAAAGGCAAATGAACAGAAATGGAGCAAATTTTAAAACTAAAGGAAAGTCGAGATTCTGCCATGTTTTACATAAACATTTCAAATGTTTCAATGACGTGTAATACACTTTAAATGAACTAGGAAAAGTCAAAGCAGGAGTAAACCTCCCCTCCTACAGCAGGGTTTATGAAATTTAACAAGCAAGAAAACAATATAGTCAGATATTTGTTGATCAAAGTCGTCATATAGTAATCGGTGGGTGATGCTTTTCTCTGGGATGTCCTCAATTTTAAGACACAACCACTTTAATGTCTCTCCATAGTTGAAAAGGAAAAGAGATAATTAATGGACCTTCTGGACATTTACATTCATGTTGAATCAAATTTCAATCTTTTGTGCAAAAATTCAGCCACTGGGTAAAAACTGAGAGATTTTGAAGTGTCTCTTTTACCGGCCATTTTACATACTTTCTCAATTCTAGACAAATATTATTATCATAATCCTTAAATAATTTAGATTGGAAGTCAGTCACATGCATTACATTATTGCACTTTCTATCAGTTATTCTCCAATCTTCACTTTGGGTAAAGATGACATGGAGCAGAGCTGCAGGAATATAATCTCTGCATACTTTTACATATTCATCACAAGAACAGTTCAGATTAAATCTCTACAATTTAACAAAACACCTTCACTGCAAGTCAGTTACAAATACAATACCTTGTTCATGCTGATCAGGTCTAAAAATAGATTTTCATTTATTAGTATTGGTCTGTTATTCCACACTAGGATCCATGTGGGGTAAAATTGTAGGTAAATATTATTTTTCAAAAATGTAAAACTTGTTTATGAAAATTAGACTGAAATCAGAGTCTTGGTCAATTCAAAAGCCCATTTAAGCAAGAAATCCAGGCCAGCCAGGCTTTTAAATATAGATTCATGGATATGAAACCACCTGGAGTTGGAACGAGACAAATATGTCTTTAGCCAATTTACTCTAAATGAACCAATCAGAGCCTGAGAATCTGAAGCTCTACTTCCTCCTTTATCAAAATCTTTAATAAGATGAGAACGTCGTAAACAGTGACTTTTATTCCTCCAGATAAATGGAATGTTTTTGTCAGAAATAATGGATAAATTCATTTGGATGCTCCTTCATGAAAGAGTTTGTCCAAAACTAGTCAGATCTGTAGTTCAGCAGCGGCTCCAGCATGTCTTCATGCCATCCCAGCATCTTGCCATGTTTTCTCCTCTTTTCTACTGGTACTTTTTAAATGATATTCAACTTTGGACTTGACTGAGCTGGATGGGCAGAAGTTCACATTTATCAATATTGAGAGACGACCGTTAGAATGGATTTTAGCGCGACGTCTACCATAGATCTATCTCTTAGAGAAATGCTTGTATCGTCAGCAAATTGACTTATCTTGAATCCTGATCAAAAATTTGTATACCATGCAAATTACAATTTTTCATAATTAGTAAGGTAAGCGTTTGAGTTGTTAATATCAATAATTTAGGTGAAATTGGGGCTGATTCCTCATGACATAGAGAAACTTGTTCCAGAGAAACTGAGCTACTTCTATTACTGTAAAATAATTTGATTATATTACTACATTTCTCCCCAAAGCCAACATATTTGAAGGTTTTTATGATAAAGCAGTGAGTCAAAAGCCTTAAAAAAATCCAGGAATAAAATAAAACTGTCATTATCAATAAAGCTACGATAATCAATTATATGAAGAATGAGTCTCGTATGATGATGGATATTTGTCCCCTTTAAAAACGCTGATTGCCACTCATTAATAATCGTTCAAGCGATTGGCATAAACAAGACTGTACACAACAGAGTGACGGGTCTCCAATTGTCTCGTGATAAAGGATCTTTGTTTCGTGGATCAGACCTCGTTCCATGGTGGAAACATTATTGTCTGAAATTCATCCAGCAACGTTCCCTCTAATTGTTCATGTGTCTGGGCGTACACACAAGCTTCCTGAACACACTGAGCATCATCAGTGTACACGGCGTGGCCACTGAGGACCACTGTGAGCATCATCAGTGTACACGGTGTGGCCACTGAGGACCACTGTGAGCATCATCAGTGTACACGGTGTGGCCACTGAGGACCACTGAGCATCATCAGTGTACACGGCGTGGCCACTGAGGACCACTGTGAGCATCATCAGTGTACACGGCGTGGCCACTGAGGACCACTGTGAGTATCATCAGTGTACACGGTGTGGCCACTGAGGACCACTGAGCATCATCAGTGTACACGGTGTGGCCACTGAGGACCACTGAGCATCATCAGTGTACACGGCGTGGCCACTGAGGACCCCTGTGAGCATCATCAGCGTACACGGCGTGGCCACTGAGGACCACTGAGCATCATCAGTGTACACGGCGTGGCCACTGAGGACCACTGTGAGCATCATCAGTGTGCACGGCGTGGCCACTGAGGACCACTGTGAGCATCATCAGTGTACACGGCGTGGCCACGCACAAGTATCATAAATCTGGGATCATAGAAAGTTGCATGGCTTATTACAAAAATCAAATTACATCAGCAATTTTTATTCGTTTGCTTTTAATTTAAGTGATTTGCTCAATTAAAATAATAATAAAAAGAAAACATTGCTGTTCATGAGATGCATGCTATAAGTAAGAGTCCTGCTTCAGCCAGGGTGAGAAATGAGACATTACACCTTTCAGACATAAATGTTTGTTCATATTAAAACATTCATATTTTGCACAATGAAATGTTTTCTGTAGCTTGTGATGCAGTATAAATTCTTGTAAAATATTTAATTACAGTTTTTTTCACGTCTGCCCTTCTCACTTCTCCAGTGGTTGTTCACTTAGCCCAGGTTGATGGTCAGTCTGCTTCTTGCTTTATGTGCTTGAATTCAGCATATTGACTGTTAATGGCCTCCATAATCTGTGGGTGGAGGAGAATGGCCTCATACTTCTTTGCCAGTGTACAAATGTCTGCTTATCTATAGTCAAAAGTCTGAACTCAACATTTCAGTATCAAATTCAGACCATTCCTTTCATTTGATTTGATTCCATTTGGTCTTAGAAGAAGTGCATTTCTTTTTTTTTTACTGTGGCTTGGTGAGTGGATGTCCCACTAGACATAATAAGGTGATGGCTTTCACGTTTCTTAACTCTACCGCTCTATTCTCACCTGCACGGCCATATGACCAAGGTACGTAACCCACGTAGCGAAAGTGAACCGTATCGTATCATTGGCTGGATTCCTGTCACTCACTGAGTTCGATAGCAAAGTAGTACGGAAAAAATTTATTGGTCCATAGTCAAAACTGATGTCTGAGCTCAATGTCCACTTTACGTTGGACTTTATTTTATGCGCTACATAGATTTTCTTGTGCGCTGAGAATATGTGAGCAGTGCGCGATGGCGCAGCTTAGAGGGAACATTGGACTCAAGTAATAGTTTTCAGAACAGAAAGTAGAAATTCAGCGTCTCATCCAGGAGTTTTACCGTTTGTTGTGTTGCTTCGTCTCTTCGAGTCTCAAATTCAAAGGTTTTTAAAATCAAGATTCATTTTTTCAACAGACTCCTGAATTTTATCAAACAGACACTGGCATTAAATACCTGGAACAATAAATCACTAGAACAATTTCTAATTGCTGTGTGGATTAAATCCAGGCCTTCAGTTAATAATCAGTTTCTGTCTCTTGATTTTCAAGATTGAAAAAATATGAAGATTTCATTTCTCCATCCACCGAGTCCTGAGCGAATAAAAGCCCCGTGATTTATCTAGAAAAACATCGTCTAGATGAGCTTCGAGAACATCAGGCTGATTCAGCTCTTCAGATGAGGAAACTGATTTTGAACACAGAATTAATATTGCTAATAAGTTGGGATTGTTTCTGTCTCCTCAGCTTGGGAACAAGTTTGCCTCTTTATTGCTGTTGTCCTGACATTCAGTTTAAGCCACTCCCACTTATTTAAGGGAGACTGAAATATTCAGAATAGAAAGTTTTATTATCCAGGAGATTACTATTAAACTTCCAAGCTAAGTTTGAAGGTTTACATTCATTCAGAGAGAGAAACAAGGTAACAGAGCAATGATCTGTTAGAGGAGCCGCTGAGATTTCAGTTTGAAATATTATTTACCAGATTATGAGAGATTAACCAGTAATCTGCCCAAGAGCATTGGCCGTTTCCGGAAGGATTGAACCAGGAATATTATCTGATATTAAGATTTCTAATTCTCCAGCCGCCTGTCAAATTTCTATTAGAGATCAAGTTTATAAAGATATCATTATAAATGTGGTGCTGCCCCCTAGAGGGGAGACGATCAAGCGATCCATCTGGAGTTGCATTAAAATCTCCTCCTAAGATAACCTGATCAGTGCAATATTTTATTTTCCATTGTTTTATCATTAGGTCAGAAAAAATACGCTATTATCGCTTTATTATTATGTCCATATACACACACCAAAATGATCTTGTTTCCACCAATCTCCACTATTAGTTACCCAGTGGCCTTGTGTATCACTGATATGATCCAACAAAGAACCTTTTATAAATCATAACCCAGAACTAAAATCAATTGGATCACACCAGTTCAGCCTCCTCACTTAACGAATGAGTTTCCTGCAGAAAAAAACAATTTGCCTTTTGCTCCTTGCAATAAGGAAAATTAGCCTTACGTTTAACAATATTTTTTAAACCTCTTGTATTAAGTGAAAGTAAAGATAACATGAAATAAACACAGGAACTGCCAGGAACGCTGAGCAGGAATGAGATGAGAGCCAGTAACAGCTGTAAGGAATAGCGCATTAGCCCTTTAAACAGATAGCGCATTAGCCCTTTAAACAGATAGCGCATTAGCCCTTTAAACAGATAGCGCATTAGCCCTTTAAACAGATAGCGCATTAGCCCTTTAAACAGATAGCGCATTAGCCCTTTAAACAGATAGCGCATTAGCCCTTTAAACAGATAGCGCATTAGCCCTTTAAACAGATAGCGCATTAGCCCTTTAAACAGATAGCGCATTAGCCCTTTAAACAGATAGCGCATTAGCCCTTTAAACAGATAGCGCATTAGCCCTTTAAACAGATAGCGCATTAGCCCTTTAAACAGATAGCGCATTAGCCCTTTAAACAGATAGCGCATTAGCCCTTTAAACAGATACCAACCAGTGGGGTGAAGCAACATGGCGGTGGGTTAGGGTGCAGGTCGTCAGGGTGAAACCTTCCTCCAGGTTTCATCCTGTCCTCCTTCAAGCTGATCTGCTTTTCCTTACAAACTTCAGCATCTGTTTCCTCCAGGCCTCATCCTGCAGTTCGCATCCCGAACCGAACATGAAGCTCTGGGTCGGTTGTTGGAGCGACGGCGGCTCCGATCTGTCAACAGATCTCCATGGAGACAGGACAGTATCCATGGACACAGGACCGTATCCATGGAGACAGGACCGATCCGAGTGAGGATCCCAGATTCCTGAAGGTTCTCCTCAGGCCTTCCGATCTCCACCAGGTCCGGTGTCGGGTCCGGTCTCAGGTCCGGTCCGGTGTCCGGTCTCGGGTCCGGTGTCGGGTCCGGTCTCAGGTCCGGTCTCGGGTCCGGTGTCGGGTCCGGTCTCAGGTCCGGTCTCGGGTCCGGTGTCGGGTCCGGTGTCGGGTCCGGTCCGGTGTCGGGTCCGGTGTCCCTCGGGTTCCTCCAGCAGAGCCTCAGCGCTGAATTTCCCAGTTTCAGGTTGAGGCTGCAGCAGAAGCTCTGTTGTTGATTTATTATTGGCCTCAATGGCGGCAGTTTGACCTTCAATTTGTTTTTTGATACTTTTCAAAATGTCAGTCTGATTGTCGGTGTCTGTTCTGCTGTCGCATGAGGAAAAGCATTAGCTGTGTCCTCCTTACATTCAATTTGTTCTAGTTTTTATTCTCACTCGCTGTTTGATCCCCTTCAGCAGCTCCAACCGGCTCTAACTAGCTCTTATCAGCTCTAACTAGCTCTAATCAGCTCTAACCAGTTCCAACAGGCTCTAACTAGCTCTAATCAGCTCTAACTAGCTCTAATCAGCTCTAACTAGCTCTAATCGGCTCTAACTAGCTCTAATCAGCTCTAACCAGTTCCAACCGGCTCTAACTAGCTCTAATCGGCTCTAACTAGCTCTAATCAGCTCAATTGGCTCTAACCAGTTCCAACCGGCTCTAACTAGCTCTAATCGGCTCTAACTAGCTCTAATCGGCTCTAACCAGTTCCAACCGGCTCTAACTAGCTCTAATCGGCTCTAACTAGCTCTAATCGGCTCTAACTAGCTCTAATCAGCTCTAACCAGTTCCAACAGGCTCTAACTAGCTCTAATCGGCTCTAACTAGCTCTAATCGGCTCTAACTAGCTCTAATCAGCTTTAACCAGTTCCAACAGGCTCTAACTAGCTCTAATCGGCTCTAACTAGCTCTAATCAGCTCTAACTAGCTCTAATCAGCTCTAACTAGCTCTAATCAGCTCTAACCAGTTCCAACCGGCTCTAACTAGCTCTAATCGGCTCTAACTAGCTCTAATCAGCTTTAACCAGTTCCAACAGGCTCTAACTAGCTCTAATCGGCTCTAACTAGCTCTAATCAGCTCTAATCGGCTCTAACCAGTTCCAACCGGCTCTAACTAGCTCTAATCGGCTCTAACTAGCTCTAATCAGCTCAAATTGGCTCTAACCAGTTCCAACCGGCTCTAACTAGCTCTAATCGGCTCTAACTAGCTCTAATCAGCTCTAATCGGCTCTAACCAGTTCCAACCGGCTCTAACTAGCTCTAATCGGCTCTAACTAGCTCTAATCAGCTCTAATCGGCTCTAACCAGTTCCAACCGGCTCTAACTAGCTCTAATCGGCTCTAACTCTCTCTAATCAGCTCAAATTGGCTCTAACCAGTTCCAACCGGCTCTAACTAGCTCTAATCGGCTCTAACTAGCTCTAATCGGCTCTAACCAGTTCCAACCGGCTCTAACTAGCTCTAATCGGCTCTAACTAGCTCTAATCGGCTCTAACTAGCTCTAATCAGCTCTAACCAGTTTCCAACAGGCTCTAACTAGCTCTAATCGGCTCTAACTAGCTCTAATCGGCTCTAACTAGCTCTAATCAGCTTTAACCAGTTCCAACAGGCTCTAACTAGCTCTAATCGGCTCTAACTAGCTCTAATCAGCTCTAACTAGCTCTAATCAGCTCTAACTAGCTCTAATCAGCTCTAACCAGTTCCAACCGGCTCTAACTAGCTCTAATCGGCTCTAACTAGCTCTAATCAGCTTTAACCAGTTCCAACAGGCTCTAACTAGCTCTAATCGGCTCTAACTAGCTCTAATCAGCTCTAATCGGCTCTAACCAGTTCCAACCGGCTCTAACTAGCTCTAATCGGCTCTAACTAGCTCTAATCAGCTCAAATTGGCTCTAACCAGTTCCAACCGGCTCTAACTAGCTCTAATCGGCTCTAACTAGCTCTAATCAGCTCTAATCGGCTCTAACCAGTTCCAACCGGCTCTAACTAGCTCTAATCGGCTCTAACTAGCTCTAATCGGCTCTAACTAGCTCTAATCAGCTCTAACCAGTTCCAACAGGCTCTAACTAGCTCTAATCGGCTCTAACTAGCTCTAATCGGCTCTAACTAGCTCTAATCAGCTTTAACCAGTTCCAACAGGCTCTAACTAGCTCTAATCGGCTCTAACTAGCTCTAATCAGCTCTAATCGGCTCTAACCAGTTCCAACAGGCTCTAACTAGTTCTAATCAGCTCTAATCAACTCTAACTAGCTCTAATCAGCTTTAACCAGTTCCAACCGGCTCTAACTAGCTCTAATCGGCTCTAACTAGCTTTTATCAGCTTTAACCAGTTCCAACAGGCTCTAACTAGCTCTAATCGGCTCTAACTAGCTCTAATCAGCTCTAACCAGTTCCAACAGGCTCTAACTAGATCTAATCGGCTCTAACTAGCTCTAATCAGCTTTAACCAGTTCCAACAGGCTCTAATCGGCTCTAACTAGCTCTAATCGGCTCTAACTAGCTCTAATCAGCTTTAACCAGTTCCAACAGGCTCTAATCGGCTCTAACTAGCTCTAATCGGCTCTAACTAGCTCTAACTAGCTCTAATCGGCTCTAACCAGTTCCAACCGGCTCTAACTAGCTCTAATCGGCTCTAACTAGCTCTAATCAGCTCTAACCAGTTCCAACAGGCTCTAACTAGCTCTAATCAGCTCTAACTAGCTCTAATCGGCTCTAACCAATTCCAACAGGCTCCAACTAGCTCCATGTCTCCCAGACCGTCTCCCGGTTAGCGTCGTGCTCCGACATGCTAATCCTCCGCAGAAAAACTCCCAGACGGTAGAAAACAACAAAAAGGCTGAAATTGTTTCAAAAAGCTAAGAGCAAAAATCAATACGCTTTAAAACGGGGCTGAAGCACAAATATTGGATTCAAACTCGGGAGACACTAACTGTATGCTAACACCTCACTCCGCCATTTTGGGACCGAAGAGAAGAACCTCATGATCACAACGGAAAATGGCCGCCAGGCCGCAGGACCGACGAAGCTGAAGTTGGTTTCCGATTCCGAAATTGGCTAAAGGCCAGTTCCACCAAATTTTCACTACCTTCCGCATCTTTAATCGGCTGTAGTTTAAAAACTACAACATCTAGACCAGGGGTGTCAACATCCAGTCCTCGAGGGCCGATATCCTGCAACTTTTATATGTGCCTCTGCTGCATCACACCTGAATAGAATAATTAGGTCTTTAGCAAGGCTCTGGAAAACAAGGAGGAGGTAATTAAGCCTTTTCATTCCTGTGTTTTGTACCTGTGGCACATTGAAAAACTGCAGGACATCTCGAGGACTGGAGTTTGACACCCCTGATCTACTGTTCAGACCTGGACTGTATTATTCTGCTCTAATAGCAGGTGTTACAATACCTGTATTAACACCTGTAATAACACGTGTTATTACAGGTGTTATGCCGAGAAACGCCTGCCCTCTCGCAGGAATGCACATCGCTCTAAACTCTCGCATATTGATGAGAAAACGGACTGAAATGTGACCAAAGAGAAAACTTTGAAAGATATTTGTAACATTATCAAGTTTCTTAAGGATGTAAAGCCTGAAATGTTGGGTTTTATTTGAAGGTTTTCCAGTGAACATTTCTATCAACTGTCTAGTTTATTAATGTAGGAAGGATGCATTTTCATTTCTGAGCCTGCTAATATTTGCTCACATGGAGAAATGAAGAGTTCAGATGATTTCACCTTTTCTACATAATGACTCTTGTTCTCTGAACTCTGCTATAAGTTTCATATCCACAGGACAATAGTCAAGATGCAAATATTAGCAGGCTCAGAAATGAAAATGCATCCTTCCTACTTTAATAGACTAGACAGTTAGAGATGATATAAAATGCATGATGGGTCTCTGTCATGTAAAGATTAAAATTATTATGATATTAAAAGAAAATATGGTGCTTTCAAACCATCTGGGGAAAATGTTCACTGGAAAACCTTCAATCATCAATACGCGAGTTTAGAGCAATGCACTCTCCCGTGAGAGGCAGGGTTTCTCGGCACAGCATGTTATAACACCTGTAATAACTTGGGTTATTACAGGTGTTATAACTTGGGTTATTACAGGTGTTATAACACCTGTTATTACAGCATAATACAGTCCAGGTCTGAACAGTCTAGATGTTGTAGTTTTTAAACTAGTCGATTAAAGATGCGGAAGGTAGGGAAAATTCGGTGGAATTGCCCTTTAGCCAATTTCCGAATCGGAACCAACTTCATCTTCGTCGGTCCTGCGGCCTGGCGGCCATTTTCCGTTGTGATCATGAGGTTCTTCTCTTCGGTCCCAAAATGGCGGCAGGACCATGTTATATTTACTAACAGGAGTCAGTAATAGGAGACTGTATTCTCACGTGAATTTATTCTTAATCACTGTCATTTTTTTAATCTGTGGTATTTCAGTAATACTCTGCTGCAGCTTCATGTTTGAAACATAAATCAGAAAACAGTGAATGAAGGAAAGAAAACTAGAAAACCTTCTTAAAGTTTCTTTTATTCTCCATCATTTTTGAGCTTCAAGCTGGAACCGGCAGATCGGAGCATTAAATTAAATCACATTTTCAGAGCAGAGCATTTCTTCGATGATTCATTTGGCAGAATTACGTCCAAAACCAGCCAGAGCTTCGAACACAGATCAGCTTAGTGCTAAAAGGAAATACACTGAAAAACACAGCAGACTGCACAAACACAGAATATTACCAACTCAGGTCCATTTTCTAGTGCAAATATCTGAGATGAGTCAAAATAAAAACCTTTGCAGCAGCTTGTTTAAACCAATAGTTAGTGACTATTCAGCAGGTTTTTTCCACCTACAAGAAAACATTTTCCATGTTACAGTGAAACAATAAGGCGCTGCAGCTGAAACTTGTTCAGTGTTCACTAACCATTCATGTAAAACAAGTTAGCATCCTGCTGATCAATTATTTTGTTCTTTCAGGAGAAGCGAGATGTTTGCTGTAGAAACTAAACTCAACCTGTTGGCACATTTTGTGTTTTTGCAGTGCAGACTCTCCCAGACAGGAATGACGAGGAATTTTCTCCACGCGGCCCGGAGGACCGCCAGGCGCCGCCGCTCCTTCGGGCCGAGCTGCCGCCGCCTGCCACGGCCTGCGGGGGCGCTCAGTACCGGTAGTGGTCCGGTTTGAAGGGGCCGTCTGAGGGCAGGCCCAGGTACCGGGCCTGTTGGTCCGTCAGTTTGGTCAGCTTCACTCCAGCTTGTCCAGGTGAGCCGCCGCCACCTGCTCATCCAGCTGCAGCACAGAACCAGAACCGGTTAGCGGGTTGGACCCGAACCGGCTGCAGAACCGGGTCGGTAACATGTTCAGAGTTTTGATCAAACTTGTGAAAACATCTGGACTCCGTTCAGCTAAATGGCCGATAGAAAATCAATAACCGATCAAATCAGCACGTCGACTTTCTGTCAACATGTAAACAAATGGGTCAAAGTTCAACTAGAGATCTACAGTAATGTGAAAAAAGCGTAGTGCTACAATGGATAGATCTGACCTTGAGGGAGACATCACTGACATTAGATATAGAACTGCTGCAAATATCGGCACCGGTCCGATATTAACATCGAGATCGTTAATATCGCTTCACTCCGATCTCCGATACAGGCGGGCGAAACGCGTTTCCTCCGAAGGGAGCTGGGCTCTCAGAGAGAAGCTCGGTCATCCTGGAGGGATCAGACTAGAGCTGCTGCTCCTCCACATGGAGAGGATCCAGCTGAGGGTCAGGACGGAGGCTCCCTGTGAGGCGTTCAGGTCCCACCGGGACGAGAGGAAGACCAGGGGGGACGATGTCTCCCGGCTGGCCTGGGAACGCCTCGGGATTCCCCCGGAGGAGCTGGAACTAGAGGCTGGGAGAGGGAAGCCTGGGCCTCCATTCTTAGGCTGCTGACCCCGCGACCCCACCCGATAAGCAGCAGACGATGGATGGATGCTAAATAATAAAGACATGAAAGCGAAGCTGACCTGTGACCCGCCAGAACCGAAGCTCAGCCGGGACCCAAACCACCGACTGGGCTCAAACTCCACTCATTCATTTTTAGCTCACAGAACAAGCACCAAACTGTAACATTTAGGCTTTGATGTGACCTTTGACCCCCACAGACTCGCTGCCTACAAGATGTTTTGACATAAGAGGTTTTTTGTTCTCCACTAAACAGAACAGAAGGTTAAATAAAAATTCCAGGAGTTATTCTTTTCTCTTTAAGGGAAAATGTCCAGGTAACAGCCTGGGTCCAGCTGCAGGCGCTGCCAGAACTCTGACCTTTAACCCTAATTGGGTTATAGGTCAGGCGACCAACGTGGGGTTGTGACCCCTGCCCTGTTGTCATCTAGATGCTCCAGATCAGGGGTAGGCAACTCCAGGCCTGGAGGGTCTCCTGAAACTTTTAGATGCGTCTCCACTTCAACACACCTGAGTCAAATATGATGTCATCAGCAGAACTCTGCAGAACCGGACTGGACTGGACTGGACTGAGGAGCTGATTCAGCCATTTGATCAGCTGTGCTGGACCAGGGACGTCCAAGAGTTGCAGGAGACCGGTTCTCCAGGCCTGGAGTTGCCTACCCCTGATCTAGATAAAAACATCGGACCGGTTCCTCTGCTTCTGATTGGCCACTCACCTTCTTGGGCAGGAAGTAGACTCCCACAGGATACTTTGGCCGTGTTCGTCCACAACTCGATCTGGGCCAGAACCTGCAGGACGACAGCAGTCAGAACCACCGACTCAATGCAGCCTTCATCCTCCTCACCCTCCTCCTCCTCACCTGGTTGGTGAAGGAGTTGCTCATGACGAAGGACGGGTGTCCCATGGCGCAGCCCAGGTTCACCAGGCGGCCCTCCGCCAGCACGATGATGTGGCGGCCATTTTCATCCGGTACCGGTCCACCTGGGGAGCAGAACCGCCTCAGATCATGAGGATTCAGTTTGGTAAACAAATCGACAGCATCAATAGGTATGAAAACACGCAGAACGGCGTCGGCATGTGAAGCTCAGTGACGAGTCTGGAGCAAAAAGATTCGCTTTTTAAAATCCGTTTGTGGAGTTCTGATGGCGCCAAGCAGCGAAACCAAACAAGTCAGGGATCAGATTCACAATCGCCACAAAACATCAGATAACAGTTAATATCAATAGCAACCGCCAAACTACCACCAACCCTCAGTTTGTCCCCAAACTACCACCAACCCTCAGTTTGTCCCCACCAACCACCACCCAAAACCCAAACTACCACCAACCCTCAGTTTGTCCCCAAACTACCACCAACCCTCTCAGTTTGTCCCAAACTACCACCAACCCTCAGTTTCCCCAAACTACCACCAACCCTCAGTTTTCCCAACTACCACCAACCCTCAGTTTATCCCAAACTACCACCAACCCTCAGTTTGTCCCCAAACTACCACCAACCCTCAGTTTGTCCCCAAACTACCACCAACCCTCAGTTTGTCCCCAAACTACCACCAACCCTCAGTTTTCCCCAAACTACCACCAACCTCAGTTTATCCCCAAACTACCACCAACCCTCAGAGTTTATCCCCAAACTACCCCAACCCTCAGTTTCCCCAAACTACCACCAACCCTCAGCCCACCCCCCAAACCCCCTACCCTCAACCCTCAGAGTCCCCCCAAACTACCACCAATCCCCAAACCCACCAACTCCACCCCACCCAGTTGTCCCCAAACTACCCCCTCAGTTTGTCCCCAAACTACCACCTCCCCAAACTACCTCAGAGTTTATCCCAAACTACCACCAACCCTCAGTTTATCCCCAAACTACCACCAACCCTCAGAGTTTATCCCCAAACTACCACCAACCCTCAGAGTTTATCCCCAAACTACCACCAACCCTCAGAGTTTATCCCCAAACTACACCAACCCTCAGTTTATCCCCAAACTACCACCAACCCTCAGAGTTTGTCCCCAAACTACCACCAACCTCAGTTTGTCCCCAAACTACCACCAACCCTCAGTTTGTCCCAAACTACCACCAACCCTCAGTTTGTCCCCAAACTACCACCAACCCTCAGAGTTTATCCCCAAACTACCACCAACCCTCAGAGTTTATCCCCAAACTACCACCAACCCTCAGAGTTTATCCCCAAACTACCACCAACCCTCAGTTTGTCCCCAAACTACCACCAACCCTCAGTTTGTCCCCAAACTACCACCAACCCTCAGTTTGTCCCCAAACTACCACCAACCCTCAGTTTGTCCCCAAACTACCACCAACCCTCAGTTTGTCCCCAAACTACCACCAACCCTCAGTTTGTCCCCAAACTACCACCAACCCTCAGAGTTTATCCCCAAACTACCACCAACCCTCAGAGTTTATCCCCAAACTACCACCAACCCTCAGAGTTTATCCCCAACTACCACCAACCCTCAGAGTTTATCCCCAAACTACCACCAACCCTCAGTTTGTCCCCAAACTACCACCAACCCTCAGTTTATCCCCAAACTACCACCAACCCTCAGTTTGTCCCCAAACTACCACCAACCCTCAGTTTGTCCCCAAACTACCACCAACCCTCAGTTTGTCCCCAAACTACCACCAACCCTCAGTTTGTCCCCAAACTACCACCAACCCTCAGAGTTTATCCCCAAACTACCACCAACCCTCAGAGTTTATCCCCAAACTACCACCAACCCTCAGAGTTTATCCCCAAACTACCACCAACCCTCAGTTTGTCCCCAAACTACCACCAACCCTCAGTTTGTCCCCAAACTACCACCAACCCTCAGTTTGTCCCCAAACTACCACCAACCCTCAGTTTGTCCCCAAACTACCACCAACCTCAGTTTGTCCCCAAACTACCACCAACCCTCAGTTTGTCCCCAAACTACCACCAACCCTCAGAGTTTATCCCCAAACTACCACCAACCCTCAGTTTGTCCCCAAACTACCACCAACCCTCAGTTTGTCCCCAAACTACCACCAACCCTCAGTTTGTCCCCAAACTACCACCAACCCTCAGTTTGTCCCCAAACTACCACCAACCCTCAGAGTTTATCCCCAAACTACCACCAACCCTCAGTTTATCCCCAAACTACCACCAACCCTCAGAGTTTGTCCCCAAACTACCACCAACCCTCAGTTTGTCCCCAAACTACCACCAACCCTCAGAGTTTGTCCCCAAACTACCACCAACCCTCAGTTTGTCCCCAAAACTACCACCAACCCTCAGTTGTCCCCAAACTACCACCAACCCTCAGAGTTTATCCCCAAACTACCACCAACCCTCAGAGTTTATCCCCAAACTACCACCAACCCTCAGAGTTTATCCCCAAACTACCACCAACCCTCAGAGTTTATCCCCAAACTACCACCAACCCTCAGTTTGTCCCCAAACTACCACCAACCCTCAGTTTGTCCCCAAACTACCACCAACCCTCAGTTTGTCCCCAAACTACCACCAACCCTCAGAGTTTATCCCCAAACTACCACCAACCCTCAGTTTATCCCCAAACTACCACCAACCCTCAGAGTTTGTCCCCAAACTACCACCAACCCTCAGTTTGTCCCCAAACTACCACCAACCCTCAGTTTGTCCCCAAACTACCACCAACCCTCAGTTTGTCCCCAAACTACCACCAACCCTCAGTTTGTCCCCAAACTACCACCAACCCTCAGTTTGTCCCCAAACTACCACCAACCCTCAGTTTGTCCCCAAACTACCACCAACCCTCAGTTTGTCCCCAAACTACCACCAACCCTCAGAGTTTATCCCCAAACTACCACCAACCTCAGTTTGTCCCCAAAACTACCACCAACCCTCAGTTTGTCCCCAAACTACCACCAACCCTCAGTTTGTCCCCAAACTACCACCAACCCTCAGTTTGTCCCCAAACTACCACCACCCTCAGAGTTTATCCCCAAACTACCACCAACCCTCAGTTTATCCCCAAACTACCACCAACCCTCAGAGTTTGTCCCCAAACTACCACCAACCCTCAGTTTGTCCCCAAACTACCACCAACCCTCAGAGTTTGTCCCAAACTACCACCAACCCTCAGTTTGTCCCCAAACTACCACCAACCCTCAGTTTGTCCCCAAACTACCACCAACCCTCAGAGTTTATCCCCAAACTACCACCAACCCTCAGAGTTTATCCCCAAACTACCACCAACCCTCAGAGTTTATCCCCAAACTACCACCAACCCTCAGAGTTTATCCCAAACTACCACCAACCCTCAGTTTGTCCCCAAACTACCACCAACCCTCAGTTTGTCCCCAAACTACCACCAACCCTCAGTTTGTCCCCAAACTACCACCAACCCTCAGAGTTTATCCCCAAACTACCACCAACCCTCAGTTTATCCCCAAACTACCACCAACCCTCAGAGTTTGTCCCCAAACTACCACCAACCCTCAGTTTGTCCCCAAACTACACCAACCCTCAGTTTGTCCCCAAACTACCACCAACCCTCAGAGTTTATCCCCAAACTACCACCAACCCTCAGAGTTTATCCCCAAACTACCACCAACCCTCAGAGTTTATCCCCAAACTACCACCAACCCTCAGAGTTTATCCCCAAACTACCACCAACCCTCAGTTTGTCCCCAAACTACCACCAACCCTCAGTTTATCCCCAAACTACCACCAACCCTCAGAGTTTGTCCCCAAACTACCACCAACCCTCAGTTTGTCCCCAAACTACCACCAACCCTCAGTTTATCCCCAAACTACCACCAACCCTCAGTTTGTCCCCAAACTACCACCAACCCTCAGTTTGTCCCCAAACTACCACCAACCCTCAGTTTGTCCCCAAACTACCACCAACCCTCAGAGTTTATCCCCAAACTACCACCAACCCTCAGAGTTTATCCCCAAACTACCACCAACCCTCAGAGTTTATCCCCAAACTACCACCAACCCTCAGAGTTTATCCCCAAACTACCACCAACCCTCAGTTTATCCCCAAACTACCACAACCCTCAGAGTTTGTCTCCAAACTACCACCAACCCTCAGTTTGTCCCCAAACTACCACCAACCCTCAGTTTATCCCCAAACTACCACCAACCCTCAGTTTGTCCCCAAACTACCACCAACCCTCAGTTTGTCCCCAAACTACCACCAACCCTCAGTTTGTCCCCAAACTACCACCAACCCTCAGTTTGTCCCCAAACTACCACCAACCCTCAGAGTTTATCCCCAAACTACCACCAACCCTCAGAGTTTATCCCCAAACTACCACCAACCCTCAGAGTTTATCCCCAAACTACCACCAACCCTCAGAGTTTATCCCCAAACTACCACCAACCCTCAGTTTGTCCCCAAACTACCACCAACCCTCAGTTTATCCCCAAACTACCACCAACCCTCAGAGTTGTCCCCAAACTACCACCAACCCTCAGTTTGTCCCCAAACTACCACCAACCCTCAGTTTATCCCCAAACTACCACCAACCCTCAGTTTGTCCCCAAACTACCACCAACCCTCAGTTTGTCCCCAAACTACCACCAACCCTCAGTTTGTCCCCAAACTACCACCAACCCTCAGAGTTTATCCCCAAACTACCACCAACCCTCAGAGTTTATCCCCAAACTACCACCAACCCTCAGAGTTTATCCCCAAACTACCACCAACCCTCAGAGTTTATCCCCAAACTACCACCAACCCTCAGTTTATCCCCAAACTACCACCAACCCTCAGAGTTTGTCCCCAAACTACCACCAACCCTCAGTTTGTCCCCAAAACTACCACCAACCCTCAGTTTATCCCCAAACTACCACCAACCCTCAGTTTGTCCCCAAACTACCACCAACCCTCAGTTTGTCCCCAAACTACCACCAACCCTCAGTTTGTCCCCAAACTACCACCAACCCTCTGAAGCGGACCGAATCCGTCTCTTAATTTTCTGAAATGAAGCGACCGGCGGCGTGTCGATGGCGTTTGAGTCCGAGTCTCTCAGCGCTGGAGAGTTCGGCGCCTCAAACCGCCAGCGGTTCGTCTGCGCCCCGTCTGACGCAGCGGCAACACGGCGAGTTGAGCTGCAACGCCTCCAGGGGCAAAAACGCAGGAGTAACAGGTCTGCAGCGCAGCGGCGCAGACCCAAACCTGATTAACGAGCCAATCTGGACCCGAGCGGGTCAGAGGTGAACGGCCGGCCCACCTGCGGCTTCACGTTGATGCGCTCCGCGGCGTTCTTGTTCAGCCAGTTCATGTCGATCTCGCAGTCGAAGTGTCCGATGTTGCAGACGATGGCGTCGTCCTTCATGCTCTCAAAGTGACTGAAATGGAAATGACATCACTCGTTGCCAGGGAAACCAACAGGCTGTTATCACTATATGCACTTTTAAATAGATCAATAACAATAACATACAAAAACTGCACATTTTCAGGGTTATTTTCTACTTTCTTTTCTAAAATGTCACCAGAATAAAAAACTATATTTGTAGATAAGTGTAAACTAAAGTCACAATATGCAGTGAGTGACAGGAAATGTGAACTAAATGCACATGTGAACAGCTGTATGTGAAGAACTGCAACATGATGTGCAGAGTCTTCATGTATGAGAGCAAATATTCCTTTAAAAGCTGTTGTCACTTCCTGCTCCCCTGCAGCTTCGCCAGTGTCGTTCCATGATGTCACTTCCTGTTTCAGTGACCTCTGCTGACAGCTGCAGTATTAATAGCTCATATTTCGGGCGGCGCAGCAGGACCTCACCGCCCCACGACGATGTCCTCGCAGCCGGTCGTGGTGACGAAGATGTTTCCCTCCTTGCAGGCTTCGTCCATCGTCGTCACCTCGTACCCTGAAACAGGAAGTCCGTGTCAGTCGACTTCCTGCGGCCCAAGGCTCGGCGCCTCGGCCGCTACGAGCTCACCCTCCATGGCGGCCTGCAGGGCGTTGATGGGGTCGATCTCCGTGACGATGACGCGGGCGCCGAAGGCCCGCAGCGCCTGGACGCAGCCTTTGCCGACGTCGCCGAAGCCCGCTACCACCGCGACCTTCCGGCGATCATGACGTCGGTGGCTCGCTTGATGCCGTCGATCAGACTCTCCCTGCAGCCGTACAGGTTGTCGAACTTGCTATGCGGAGACGTGCCGACGATGAGGAGGAGGAGGAAGGCTGGCCGCGGCGGTCAGACGGGCGCTTACCTTGGTGACGGAGTCGTTGACGTTGATGGCCGGCATCTTCAGTTCTCCTTTTTTCAGCATCTTGTAGAGGTTATGAACTCCTGTGGTGGTTTCCTCCGACACGCCGCGGATACCTGGAGACAGGCCGGACATGAAACCACAGAAGAAGAAAAAACAACAGAAGAAGAACAACAACTTCCAGGGCTTGTTCAGTAAAATTCAAAGGTTTTCACCATTTTCAAGGAAGTTTTCTCATGTTTTGGGGATAAAAACAATACAAGTCTAAAAACAAAGTTTAAATTCATAATTATACGATCTCAGTTATGAATAAGTTAACGGTTTTCTACAGCTGAGACACGATGAGCCAGAATAAAACTAAATGTTTCAAAATGTTTCACCATAAACACCAGGAAATGAAACAATAATTTAACAAAAAAATCCTCCAACTTCAGTCATTTTAACATTTAAAAGTCACCGAGCCGTTAAGAATTATAAATAATATTTACATTAAAACAATCCTGGGGAGAAAAATGACCTTCCTGATCAAATTAAATACTCAAACATAAAATACAAAAAAATCTCTAAAAATGTTCTCATTTAGTTTTCTGGTTTTTAGCCAGAAACAGAAATAATTGTTCGATTCTGTCTGACCTGAAACCACAAACGTTTATTCAGATTTAACTTCAGACAAAAAGAAAAATCATTTCTCTCTCAGCTGGATGCAAATATCTGATTCAAACTGGAAATAACATTTTGCTGATCAATAGTTCATATTAGCAAACCTGATAACTTTATACATTACATTAACAGTGTGCAAGTTAAACTTTATGGAGTAAAACATCTGAAAAATAAAATATCTCAACCTAATTACACGAGTTTTGGGCCAAAAATAGAGAGAAATACGAGAATAAAGTCATAATATGATAACTTTAATACTCTGTCAAGAAAATAAAATGTTAGCACAAAAAGACTTGAGTTAAAACACAAAGCTCAAGTATGAAAACGGAAATATTTCTCCAAGAAGAATCTGAGAAAATATTTTTATTTTTCAGGCAAATTTAAAAATCATTCCGTTCAGAGCTGCACTCCTCACCAGCAGGTGGCGGTAAAGCCAAACCATCAACTGAACAAACTGGACTATAAGACACTGAGCTGAACCAGGGTTACTGATCCGACCTACAAAAACATTGACATTTTCTAGTGATTATTTTGAGAAAAATAAATCCAATTAGAAACAGTTTCAGTTTCAGCCTCATTTCTCTGGATTTCACTCGGACGCTTCAGCTCTGCTTTTATTTCAGAGCAACCAGACAGAACCTGGAGCTCGACTTTAATCAACTATTGTGTTTTTTCAGTGTGTTGGAGAAATAAACATTAACTTCTCTGAACCTGTTGCTCAACTGCTTTAGAGCGGGGTGTCCAAACTTTATCACACGTCCAAAAGGACGAAACGGCTGAACAATAAACTAAGAATACTTTAAATAATTTGACTGTTGGAGAGCGGCGTGGAAAATATTCTAGATCAAAATGAAAGATCTGCCTTGTTAAAAGCAATCAAAGACAAAAATACTGAACTAAACGTTTCAGATTCCAAGCAACAAAAATCTGCATTTAGGTCAGTTTCTTCAGAACTGCTTTAGAAAAGATTCACAAATGGATCAAAAGCTGGTTAATGAGCAGCAAAGGAGTGAAAGTTACTGGAAAGACAGAGAGAAGAAAACCTGATAATTAAAGAGAAGATTTAACTGCTGCTCGCTGCGTCTGAAGGCAGGGGCCACAAATGGCCCCCGCCCCACACCTTGGAAACCCTGCCTTACAGGAACGAAGCTGCACAGCCCGACGGGGGCAGGAACCCACCCGGCAGCAGCTTGGGGTATTTCTGGTGCACCAGGTTGGTGAGGTCTCCGCCGTCGTCCAGGATCATGTTGAGCGGCGCTCCGTCTCTGAAGTACAGCGTCTGCTCGATGCACCACACGTACTCTCGTCCGTCTCGCCCTTCCAGGCGTAAACTTTAAAAATACATCAGAGGTCACTTCATGCCTGGGTGCTACGCCGAGCGGCCACAGGGGGCGCCGTCTGGTACCTGGAACGCCGGTTTTGGCGATGGCAGCAGCGGCGTGGTCCTGGGTGGAAAAGATGTTGCAACTGGACCACTGAACCTGTGGAGGGGGTCAGAGGTCAAGGTACCTCTGATGAGATGATGTCCGCCTCCATCAATAATCAATAGAAACAGATTTATTGGCAAATCAATCATGTTCACTGCATATTTATCTTTTACGGTGCATCACCTGATCCTACACTGCAAAAAACTAAATCTGACCAAACAAACGTCCGAGTTCAGATGAATCAGAAAAACATACGGAGTAAAAAATCCTTTGTATTAATGAAGTAGGACTCGGCCCACTGGTAAATTATTTCACTCAAACATTTTCCCAGATCATCATCTCTAGACTTTTTCAGACGAGGTTAGTCGCTCCAGATGAACTTAAAGCCAGAGCCTCCAGTGAACGATTCCAGGCCAACATGGCCGACTGATCTGACCTGTTAGAAACATCCTGCAGTCCAGGTTGGGTTCACATTCTGCTTAAAAACAGACCAATTCTAAATTTTGTGATTATTTAACTGCAAGTCTGCGGCACACTGCTGCCTCCTGGTGTCAGAACACAAAGACTGCAGGTCTGAAGAAACGATGGGCAGATTTGAATGAATGTGGACGAGGTTTGAACCCATTTCCTCTCCAGAATTCCAGTTCTGCTCTGATCCAGGCAGATTTCTGGTCCCATCCTGCTGGTTTGTGCAGGATGGGACCAGTGCGGGTCGGACAGACCCAGACGTGATAACCGCACAGCAGCCTTGAGGAGAACAACTGAGTCAACATTAGCTCGATATGCTGGCCCCCTGCAGAGCATGAGCGCAAACAGCCGCCACAAACACAACAAAGTTCCTTCATTAGCTCAACATTAACTCAGCTGGCAGCAGAAGGTCAAAGGTCACCTCGGCTCCGAGGGCCGTCAGGGTCTCGATGAGCACGGCGGTCTGCAGCGTCATGTGCAGGCAGCCGGCGATGCGCGCGCCCTTCAGCGGCTTGGACTGGCCGTACAGCTCCCTCATCTTCATCAGGCCCGGCATCTCGTTCTCCGCGATGGCGATGGCCTTCCGGCCCCACTCCGCCAGGCTGATGTCAGCTGGGCCCGACCGGCGCCGCCAAGGAGGACAACAGTTAGGAAACTTGAACAACATCTGGCTCAATATTCAGAGGCTTTTCACTCCATTAAATTTTTTTTTGTTCTCTTTCCTGCAGAAATACAGCAAACTCTCAGCTCAGCTAGGAGGAATAAATCACAGTGGAAAACTTCACAGAACGGCGCCACCTGCAGGAACCTCACAGAAAGGCGCCAGATTTGTGCATGTGAACTTTCTGCTGCCCTTTGTTCAGGTTTGGTCATTCTGCTTCAGCTCATAGCAGAATGGGTTTAATTAACACCAAGAAGCTGCAATGAGAGAAACGAAGGTGCAGAGAAGGGAGTTTTGACGCAACAGGATACGTTTTCAGAGTGAGGTCAGGACCGACCCAAATCAGACAAAGTTTGATAAAAATGTCTGTTTCTGCATAGAAACCTCTTAAACAATAATTGGGCATCTTGCAGCTCATAACCCGGCTCAGTTGGGATGAATGCGAATTACAAGTTTGATTTCTGCAGGCCTGTGTTTGTGTGGACTTTGACCCTATTGATCAGATCAATCATATTTTGTTTGCTTCCAATCACAAAACGATCCAACAGTTTTCAAAGAAATAAATTATCTTGCTTTGCTGTTTTGTTGTTGCTTATCTGGTTTTAATTTGCTTTTATTACTTTAATGTGTTTGCTCACAATTTTTCACACATCTGAAGCCATAAAGATGACACGTCCGAAAACACATCAAAACTATTGAACATCGTAAATAAAACTATGAAGAGACAGTCGCGCGTGGAGACCACGTGTTGTTACAGCTATGTAGCTTCTCTCAGTCGGTGCAGCGACGCGTAATCTCTGCCTGTTCTTGTCACTCACGAGCAAACTGGCAGTGAAGCGCGAGGCATCATGGGAGATAGAGTTTACAAACACCGAGCGAGCAGTGGGCGGACAGCCACGGGCTGCGCTGATGAACTACATTACCCAGAAGCCTTTGGCGAGCCGTTTCAGGTCTGAGAGAAGCCCATGCTGGGCGCGATTACATGTCTATTCATTCTCAGGACTGAACTCCAGCCTGCCAAATGTAAACATGAGATTAATCATAAACTACAGAACTACCGAAGAACTACCGAAAATTACATTAGAATGTGAAATACCGTCCAACTGCAACCACACATTCATCTGTAACGCCAACAAGTGAACTCGGTCTGGAGAGCACAAGTCCTCAGGCTAAAACCGGACTCGTGTGTAATATGCGAACATAAAGTAGAATATTGGGTTCTGTTCAAGATTCTGAACCCGTCAGAACCAGTTAGAAGAGACAGTTAGACCAGTTAGCATCGCCAACAAAGCTACTCCGGTAAAAACCGATTAAACGGCGCGGAAAGGAGCGCAGCCACCTACCCACTTTGTAGGGCAGTTTTTCAGACATGGCTGTTCTGGGTCGTTTGGTTCCGAGGAGTCTGTGTGAAGCGGCAGCCTGGCCGGAGGACTGAGGCGGAGAGGGAGGGACGGAAACATGACGGCTCGGTTTTTATCGGCCGGCTTCGTTCAGAAGGCTCTCCGTTGTCGGGAGGCTCCGAAGCGGGGATGCTCTGGTTTCCTATTGGCTGGGGCAGCTCCCACCCCACGGCCGGGCAGCCAATCAGCAGGTGGATTGTGACCTGGGGCGTTCACTGCCTGTGAAAAATGTAGTTAGACTAGAGCGAGTCTGGACCGGACTCTGTTATTGGGCAAGCCTCGACACAAAGGTTAGAAGAAAAAGAACACCTGCACCGCTTTCCTCACTTCTCCTGGGAGTATGTTTAACGTTCAAAACCGAGAAAGTCTCTATTTATTACCACCGATTCAACGCTTTATCAAATCTATTTGTATAATAATTTAACTCAAAATCTTTGGACAGGTATGAACATAGTCTTTGTGTATGAGAGATCCTAAACATTTATGATCTCAATTATTCATAAAGATGTTGCTCCCCAACAAAAGGCATTAAATATGCGCTTGATATTTCAAGTAGTTGAGAAAGTGTTTACAAAATCCTCCAATGAAGCAGTGAATATATTGGCTGCAGAAAAGTGCCTCCGCGCCACTTTCTGTACATGAGTTGATGCTTCACATGCTGTGAAACGAGCCTGGTCTTGCTGCTGCGCACACACACACACACACGCACACACACACCAAAACCATTTCCACAAACACTGGTGTCTTCAGTTTTTACACATCCAAACTGGTCCAGGAAGCAGAAGCAAACTATTTTTTATTTTCTGTTCATGTTTTTCTGTTTTGCTGCTGTAGAAGTGGAATTAATTTGACTGGTCTCCCAGTCTTTTACTGGTTCGTAAAACATCTCCTTTGTTTCGTGTGCATGTGTGTCAAGCATCCAAATGTCTGGTAACAACACAATTATCTGGATCAGCCAAATTTATAATACAACTTCTACCTGAAGGGGGTCAAAGCTGACCCACCGTCTTTACTTCTCACACCATCATGAATTTGCAACCCAGATGTTTATAAATTATATGTTTAAATGTTAGAAAAGATAAAAGAAATGCGGCCAATAAGACACACGTTATGACCGTGACCTTTGACACTGAGCAGTAACATTATGCTACAGCTAATTTAGGAGCAGATGTAGGAGAACTGCCAGCTCAGGTTCCTCTGACTCTTTGAGCCTGAGTTCAAACTATTTAAAGGAAACATGTTTTTCTAGCAGTTAATGATTGTTTCTCCAAATGTTTGATCAAAGTGAATGACAGGAACTGGCGAAACAAGAGTTTGAGCTTAAAAAGAAGGAAGCTGTTGGTGGAGGTGTCCCTCAAGGGTCAGTTCTTGGACCAGTTCTATTTATCTACAGACAAACTTTTAAAGTATCTTCGATCCGGAACTGAACTTGGGAACCACTTCTTCCACCAAGACTTAACAAAAGAGTCACAACCATTTAATAAAGGAGGAACATTAACAGAATGACTTTAAAAAACAGAAAAAAGGACCAGCAATGGCCGATTGAGAAAAAGCATAAAAATCTAATTCTTTTATTTGGAGAATCAGCAATTCTTACAAGTCATTGAATCCAAACTTTATTCAGGTTACCTGTGCTGTAGCAACAGTGAAACATGAAGTCCAGAACCAGCGCAGTCAGGAAGAACATGACGACATCTGAGGTAAAGTAATCCCAGCATATGTTGGAGCTTTTTACTTATTATAAATACAAAGAGCGGCTTAGAGAGCTGCAACGCTTTTATCAAAGTTTAGATCTGACGAGCAGGAGGAGCGGCTCCAGCCCGGCAGTGAGCAGAAGCTGGTTTCCATGCTGATTTCAGCAGGAAGACCGAGTCAGAACCAGAACCCATCGGGTCCATCACTGAGTGCTGGAGCAGAGTTACACATAAAGCCAGTCATTAGGAAACCGTAAACCACAAGGCGCAGGAGGTGTCAGGCACGTTTCATTCAGCAGAGCAGCAGGCCAATCAGAAACAGATCAAATATCAACTTATCAATTTACAGCTGAAACAGAAAACCTCCCTTCAGGAGTTCACCTCAATCTCATTTAATCCCAAACCGTTCAGCAATCTGAGGAAGTTCCCTCAGCAATCTGAGGAGGTTCCCTCAGCAATCTGAGGAAGTTCCCTCAGCAATCTGAGGAGGTTCCCTCAGCAATCTGAGGAAGTTCCCTCAGCAATCTGAGGAAGTTCCCTCAGCAATCTGAGGAGGTTCCCTCAGCAATCTGAGGAGGTTCCCTCAGCAATCTGAGGAGGTTCCCTCAGCAATCTGAGGAGGTTCCCTCAGCAATCTGAGGAGGTTCCCTCAGCAATCTGAGGAGGTTCCCTCAGCAATCTGAGGAAGTTCCCTCAGCAATCTGAGGAGGTTCCCTCAGCAATCTGAGGAGGTTCCCTCAGCAATCTGAGGAGGTTCCCTCAGCAATCTGAGGAGGTTCCCTCAGCGAGGAGAGCAGCAGCTCAGAGCGGAACGCTGCGTGTTCTTCCTGGTTGTTGATGAAATCACTGCAGCTAAATGCACAGAGAAAATTTAAGCAGTTGGTTGGTGCAACATATCTGTTTCAGAGATGTGTGTGAAATTTTAGATTATTTAAACTCTTGAAAGGGAGCAAATTTTTTCATGCTTTCTTCCAAATTGCTTTAAGGAAAATAAGACGAGGGTGTGGCTGAAGCGAAGCAGCGAAAGTTTCATGGAAACTTAAACTCCAGCTGTGCAACAGGAGCAAATGCTCCCTCAGTAACGTGTGGATCACGGTTCAGTACCGATCCGACGTTCCCAAGACATTCAGCAGAAACGGGTTCATCATCTCTGCAGCGCAGCAGACTGACGGGAACATGGAGAGCAGCAAGATGGCTGCCGCCGCTGCGCCACTTTCTGTACATGCGTTGATGCTTCACATTGCTGTGAAACAAGCCTGGTCCTGCTGCTGCGCACACACAGTCACACACACACACACATCAAAACCATTTCCACAAACACAGGCTAGCCGCAGGCTCCTGGAGGATGTTTTGTTTCACTCAGAGGGAGCAGAGGTCAGAGGTCACTCAGGAGGAAGAGAAGCTGGGACGCAAAGCAGCATCAGCAGCCGACAGCCCCTGCTGCTCTCCAAGGGAAACCCTGCTCAGTTGGCCGCCCAGGCCTCTAGGTCAGCCATGTCGTCCTCATCTTCCTCCACCTTCTTCTTGGCTGGAGGAGAAACAGAAAGAGGTCAAAGATGGGGCTAAGCGCCCAGCGCAGCAGCAGGTGAATCTGAACAGGAAGTCTCACCTGGCTGAGAGGGAAGCGACGTGGACGGGACGCTGGGCAGAGACACGTCTTCTGTTCCCTCGATCTCCAGCAGGTTTTTATCCAGCTCTTCCTGCTCCAGCTCCTCCAGCTCCGCCATCAGCTCATCCTGAAGACAGACATAGGGATCAGGCCACAATCTGGACTGCACTCCATTGGGCAGTAAAGATGGCCGCCGCAGCGCTTCATTAAGCAGTAAAGATGGCCGCCGCAGCGCTTCATTAAGCAGTAAAGATGGCTGCCGCAGCGCTCCATTTTGTGGTGGAAAATTAGGAATCGGCTGTTCGGACGGTGTCTGAAGAGCGAACATAAAGTCAGAGCTGAACTGGACCTCTGGTTCCGATCGGCTCTCACCTCGTCGTAATCTTCCCCGAAGCCCACCGGTCTGGAGATGACGTCAGAGATCTCCTGCGCCAGCTCCTGCTGCTCCGTGATGTCTGCCATCAGGTCATCCACCTTGTCGATGTCCCTGGCAGACGGCAGGGAGAAAAATCGCGTTTATACAAAAACCAAAGGAAGGAAGCCCAGAGCGACAGGAAGCGGAACAGAGAGCTTACATGTTTTCATGTGCGGCCTTCATGGCTTTGGCAGCGAAGCCCATGTTCTTCAGCACCTCCGTGTTGGTGTTGGCGTTCTCTAGCGCCTCCCGCTGGAATTCGATGGTGGACAACGTCCCATCTATCTGGGCCAGCTGCTTCTCATAGCGCTTTTTCCTCTTCAGGGCCTGGAGAGCCGCTGGGGGTCAAAGATCACCTTCATTTATTACACTTCCATGAACCTGTCCTGTCAGTCAGCTGAGATAAATTAACCTGGTGCATAATCAGCTTTTCTTCTTTTTGAATTTAAACCAAACGGGAAGTGAGTGTTTCTGAAACACAGCTAGGTCAGGAGATCGGCAGCAACAGGAAACAGGAAGTCAGCCTGATAGTCAAAACTGCTGCAAAACAGACAAATATTGTGAAGCAGTTCAACATTTAAAAATAACCATTCTCATATTTAATAAGCAAAATGACAAAAATCTCATGATAATGATGTGAGTTTCAGGATATTAAGCCTCAAAAACATGGCAGGCAGAACCACCTAACATTTATTAATCAATAATATAATATGTTGATTTAAACTGTCTTTAAATCATTAAAAGGGCGATATCATGGATGTTAAGGCCCTTACTGCCGTTTTGTAACAATGTTACTTTCAGTTGTAAAAATGCTAAATATAATATGACTTTAAAGAAACGTGACTTCTAGTTTTAACTAATTGAAATTGGGTCTCTGTGTCTTTAAGAAGCTCCTGCTCTCTCTGAAGCTCCGCCTGAAGAAAGTCGTCCCAACATGGCTCCCCTTTAGCTCTTTAACGTTTTTAGCAAGGAGCTCAGCAGCTGTTTGCTAATTGCTGCTGGCTAGTCTGAAGGAGCTGAGTGGGGGTGGAGCTGCGCTTTGAAGGCGGGGCTAGGCCCTCCCGGTGTTTCGGAGCCCAATGGTTCCCATGGAGATGAAAGGGTCTCTGAAACAAGAAAGGGTCTCTGACTAAAACCAAGACGGTGTTGAAGAAATCAAAGTTTTCTCCAGAAGTCAGACGGCGCAGTGTCCACCTGTCCATCTCACTGTCCATCGTCCACCTGTCCATCTCACTGTCCATCGTCCACCTCTCCATCTCACTGTCCATCGTCCACCTGTCCATCTCACTGTCCATCGTCCACCTCTCCATCTCACTGTCCATCGTCCACCTGTCCATCTCACTGTCCATCATCCACCTGTCCATCTCACTGTCCATCGTCCACCTGTCCATCTCACTGTCCATCGTCCACCTCTCCATCTCACTGTCCATCGTCCACCTGTCCATCTCACTGTCCATCATCCACCTGTCCATCTCACTGTCCATCGTCCACCTGTCCGTCTCACTGTCCATCGTCCACCTGTCCGTCTCACTGTCCATCGTCCACCTGTCCGTCTCACTGTCCATCGTCCACCTCTCCATCTCACTGTCCATCGTCCACCTGTCCGTCTCACTGTCCATCGTCCACCTGTCCATCTCACTGTCCATCCACCTCTCCATCTCACTGTCCATCGTCCACCTGTCCATCTCACTGTCCATCATCCACCTGTCCATCGTCCACCTGCCGTCTCACTGTCCATCGTCCACCTGTCCGTCTCACTGTCCATCGTCCACCTGTCCATCTCACTGTCCATCGTCCACCTGTCCGTCTCACTGTCCATCGTCCACCTGTCCATCTCACTGTCCATCGTCCACCTGTCTGTCTCACTGTCCATCGTCCACCTGTCCATCGTCCACCTGTCCGTCTCACTGTCCATCATCCACCTGTCCATCGTCCACCTGTCCGTCTCACTGTCCATCGTCCACCTGTCCGTCTCACTGTCCATCGTCCACCTGTCCATCTCACTGTCCATCATCCACCTGTCCATCTCACTGTCCATCGTCCACCTGTCCGTCTCACTGTCCATCGTCCACCTGTCCATCTCACTGTCCATCGTCCACCTGTCCGTCTCACTGTCCATCGTCCACCTGTCCATCTCACTGTCCATCGTCCACCTCTCCATCTCACTGTCCATCGTCCACCTGTCCATCTCACTGTCCATCATCCACCTGTCCATCTCACTGTCCATCGTCCACCTGTCCGTCTCACTGTCCATCGTCCACCTGTCCATCTCACTGTCCATCGTCCACCTGTCCATCTCACTGTCCATCGTCCACCTGTCCGTCTCACTGTCCATCGTCCACCTCTCCATCTCACTGTCCATCGTCCACCTGTCCGTCTCACTGTCCATCGTCCACCTGTCCATCTCACTGTCCATCGTCCACCTCTCCATCTCACTGTCCATCGTCCACCTGTCCGTCTCACTGTCCATCGTCCACCTGTCCATCTCACTGTCCATCGTCCACCTCTCCATCTCACTGTCCATCGTCCACCTGTCCATCTCACTGTCCATCATCCACCTGTCCATCGTCCACCTGTCCATCTCACTGTCCATCATCCACCTGTCCATCGTCCACCTGTCCGTCTCACTGTCCATCGTCCACCTGTCCATCTCACTGTCCATCATCCACCTGTCCATCTCACTGTCCATCGTCCACCTGTCCGTCTCACTGTCCATCGTCCACCTGTCCGTCTCACTGTCCATCGTCCACCTGTCCGTCTCACTGTCCATCGTCCACCTCTCCATCTCACTGTCCATCGTCCACCTGTCCGTCTCACTGTCCATCGTCCACCTGTCCATCTCACTGTCCATCGTCCACCTCTCCATCTCACTGTCCATCGTCCACCTGTCCATCTCACTGTCCATCATCCACCTGTCCATCGTCCACCTGTCCGTCTCACTGTCCATCGTCCACCTGTCCGTCTCACTGTCCATCGTCCACCTGTCCATCTCACTGTCCATCGTCCACCTGTCCGTCTCACTGTCCATCGTCCACCTGTCCGTCTCACTGTCCATCTCACTGTCCATCGTCCACCTGTCCGTCTCACTGTCCATCGTCCACCTGTCCGTCTCACTGTCCATCGTCCACCTGTCCGTCTCACTGTCCATCGTCCACCTGTCCATCTCACTGTCCATCGTCCACCTGTCCGTCTCACTGTCCATCGTCCACCTGTCCATCTCACTGTCCATCGTCCACCTGTCCATCTCACTGTCCATCGTCCACCTGTCCATCTCACTGTCCATCGTCCACCTGTCCGTCTCACTGTCCATCGTCCACCTGTCCATCTCACTGTCCATCGTCCACCTGTCCGCCTGAGCCCAGAGGATTAAAGACTGACACCGTTTAGCTCGTACTATCAGCTTTTCATTATTTACCATGCTGAAGGGCTGTTTGCCTTTTAATTCTTAAAAACATTCTGTTTCCAAATTCAGTCATTTTTATCGTGTGACAGAGTGAATTCACCCTTTTACGTCTGTCTGGGCTCTCAGATGTATTTCAGGTAGAAGATGTCAAGAGTTGGTAATGTTAACCAAACTGTTTTATTTTTATTTGAAACAAGATGTTTCATTTTCTCAAACATTTTGTATTCGTTCTGGTTATTTAGAGATTCTGTGGTTTGGTCAGGAGTCAGAAAGGGTCAAAGTTCAGAAAATGGAACCACAACAATTGGAAATGTGGTCAGATATTAAACTGTACAAATACATTACTGTGTGTGTGTAATACTTTTGGACCAAACATTTCTCGACAAAAAGCAGATGCAGAATAGTTTGTAAGGGTGTCCAAAGTGTGGCCCGGGGGCCGTTTGCAGCCCTGGGAATGATTTCAGACGGTCCTCAATAAGTCAGGCTCTCCCAGAGCTTTGGAACAAAAGGTCAGAGAGCAATTTTCACTGATGTGAGGCTTTAAAAAATATACACAGAAAATCTTAGAATTAAAAAATATGACAAAGCATTGCTGTGTTATCAGCCACGTTTTTTCTTTAATTACATTTGGAGCCCAAACATCATCTGAGTTTTATTGAGAGGCAGAGCAGGGAGCTGAAAGATGGAGCCAGAGAGCCACATCCTGATCCAGAAAACAGACTACAACCTGAAAAACTATTTCAAACTCACCGATTTCCATTTCTACACAAATCACACCACTTTGTTTCAATGAAATATTGTTGTTCAACATCTAAAAAATAAAAACAAATATAGTTTTTGTAATTTTATCTAGTATTTCAGCTTCCAAGGTTGTCTGGTTTTTATGATCTGAAGTCAAAGTGAAATGACTTCAGGGAGTAGAAAACATCCTTGGTGAAAACCTTCTCCAAACACGGATTATTAAACAGTTTAAATCAAACTCTGCTTCTACCTCAATCTGCGACCTTTGTCTGACCTTCAGGACACGTCTCAGATGCAACAAAACAGCAGATTTAGATACGCCACACAGTCACAGCTTCTTGCTGTTCATATGGATCTGATGATATTTATGTTTAGGCTCCTACATGTCCGTGTGGATCCACTGGGAGCCGCATGACGTCCCAGTTTGATCCGATTATTTCAGCATCCAGACATGATCTGAAACGACATTATGCGACTCTTTATGAGATTATGGCGCTGAGTCCAGATCACTGCTTTCTGCTGATCCTTTCCGGGATCGAGTCCCTTTTATTTCAAAGCAAAGTGAAAAAGATTCAGATTGTTTTCAGCCGTGATAAGGAAGCTTAGCTCATCAGGACCCGACCGTTTGCATAAACGTCATGTTGAGTCTTCTTCCTCTTTAGTCTCATGGATAGATTCAACAGGCTGGTGCAGGTCCCATCACTCCTAATATGATCAGAACAGGTTTGGTCTGTTTCTCATTAACTCTTCTCTATCCTGCCACAGTTGGAAGCAGAAAACAATCCTGATCATCAGGTTTATGTTTGGAAGTAAATATGCCACCAAAGATGAAGTGAAAACAGCCTGAATGAGAACCACTATCAATTTATTAACCAAACAATCGATGAGAGCCGAGAGAGTAACAAACATCACAAACAATGAACATGGTGAGCATCTGATCAGCAACTCAAAGGTCAGATTGATAACGCTTGAACTCTGACCCCAAATCACAGAGAATTTGAAACAAAAGCTTCAGCAGATCGAATAGAGCTTCAGCGCTCCTGTGTTAAGACCTGTCGGCCTTAACACAGGAGCAGCAAAAGCAAAGGAGGCGGATTAGCAACTGATGATGTCGCAGGACACCATACGAGCTGTTAGCATGCTATGGATGTCAGACAGCAGTCAGAGGCTCAGGTTATGTAATGGGCTGCCCCAGTCACTGCTGACTCATGGTTGCTAAAAACTTTACAAGACCCACTGATTTTAGTGACACAGTGGGTGTAAAATATTGAACAAAATGTTGTGTTACATGACTTTATTTAACCTTATGACACACAAAATTACAAGTAGATCATCCATATTGTCTCCAAGTGTATTCTGGGTAAAGCTTGTCACCAGCCGTCCACCAATGTCCTCATCAGTCACTAGGCAACAGATGGTAAACTAGATAGACCAGTGGTCCCCAACCCCCAGGGCGTGGACCAATACCAGGCCGCGGACCAATACCGGGGCGCGGACCAATACCGGGCCGCGGAACAATACCGGGCCGCGGACCAATACCGGGCCGCGGAACAATACCGGGCCGCGGACCAATACCGGGCCGCGGAACAATACCGGGCCGCGGACCAATACCGGGCCGCGGAACAATACCGGGCCGCGGAACAAAACATTCAGGATGCCGCCCTTGAGGACCCACTTTTGGGAACCCTGAGTTAAATTATCATGAGCTTCATTTTTTATTTTTATTATTTGGGTATGAAGGACCTGGTCATTAGCCCCGCCCCCGGCCCGACTCTGACTGGTTCCGTCAGTGCAGTGGCTTCTTTGGTTTGGTTTCGAGACTGACTGCTACTGGTGATCCTTCCCTCCGTCACCAACAGACGCAAATGATTCTTAATTTACTTTTGGGCTAAATAAAGTATTTATGGAATGAATTAAATAAATAACATACTGTATTTTCCGGAGGACAAGCTGCTACTTTCCCCACGTTTGGAACCACGTGGCTTACAGCCCGGTGGCTTTTCTGTGGATTTTTCTTCCACCACCAGGGGGGGCTCTTTAGCAGGAAGTGAATCGTTGGAAGTCAAAATTGGAAATGAAAGAAGAAAGCGCTGAATTTCATTTGAACCAGTACATGTAGCAGCAGCAAAAACGTTTTCCAACTCAAACCCCTCATCAAGGAAACAACATGAAGAAGTTGATATGATGCAGCTTTTAAGTTGAAGGCGATTGATCCCGCAGGACAGATCGATAGCTGCATAAGCTCAGGGAACAAATCCACGGTTCGGCGTTGTTGACCCAGGACTGCGTCCTTAATAGCAGATTTATTCAGGGTGGAAAACCGAGCCCAGCGGTTTGCAGTCCGGTGCGGCTGATAAATCTACGTTTCCAGTTTCATTTGATAAACTTTGTGGTACGGCTTGTAGTGAGGTGCGCTCTATAGTCCGGAGAATACGGTAGATTCTAAGATTAAAGTGAATAATGACAGCCGAGTATGTGGTCGTATCTTATTAAAGACAATTTTATATGTCAGAAACAGAATGAGCATACTGGACAATGATTTTTATTTTTACAGTTTACCTTTCAGTTTTGAGCCCTTTCATGCTTTATGCTCCTTTAATGAATAGTTTTATCTGTTCCGGTTCATGTCAGCTGAAACTAAAACCCTCCAGAAGCTTCTATGCTTATGGACACATTATTGAAAAAATGAAGTACCAGCTGCCATTCTCCTTCTGGTTAGTTGGTTAGCCGCAGTCAGATAACTACCCTATCAACTAACTAGCTGACCAACTAACTAGCTAACCAACATATCAACTAACTAGCCGACTAACCAACTAAGCAGCTGTTCGGCCGCTGACTTTAACAGCCAGGGAGATTTATTTATCTCACCTCGTTTGTTTTTCGTGCCGTTCTTCTTCGCCGTCAGCAGCTCCTGGTCGATCTTCTTCTCCAGAAACTCCTGTTTTTTGGCCAACATCTCCTCCGTTTCCCGGAGTTTTTGGATCGCCTCCTGGGGAGTCGGTCCTTTTCCTCCCTTCCCTCCTCCGGTGCCGAATATCTTACCAAACAGCGACATTTTGTGTGATTCAGATTAAAATGCGCCTGTTGGGCTGTGAACACACACAACCCAGCGGAACTTTGTGAGAAGCTAACGAGGATCTCCTAACTGCCGCTGGTGTTGTTTTACTCCCTTCTTCCGCTTTCCGCTCACAGGCCTCGTGATGTCATTACGTAAGCGCCGTGACTCATAGCCGGAAGACGAGAGGGGAATTCCAGCCGCCATCATCAGCATCTTCATACGTCATTGAGCAAATCGATGTATGTCTATCTAAAGTCAAAGATTGATGAGACAGTAGAAGATATTTAAAGCATCTCTCCAAAAAACTTTGATCTTAAAATCCAGAGGAGTTAAGAATCCAAAACTTGCAGCCCATTGAAGTCAAGATAGTTTTAGCTGTAAAGTATTGACTCAAGTAAGAGAAGAAAGGTTTGAGCCAAGGCGCTGATTGCAAAGGGATGCAAGTTACACAGCAACATCAAGAGCAACATTTTTGGTTTAATTCACCTATCAGATAAGAAAAAGGCGTTTTATGTCTATTCATACATTTACAGCTCAGTTTCAAATTACATATTTACTTCACAAGCTAAATATTGAGTTTACAAAACAGACATTTAGCTTGCAAAATAAACACTCATTTGGAGCTAAATATTTCTGTTAACTAAATATTTCCTCAAAACGTTTAATTTTCAAATTGAATATATAGCCTAACTAAATACATTTGGATAAAATAAGTCATTAGTGATAAGCACACTAAATCTCATCAGTGATAAACATTTTTGAAAGACTGTAGGCTATCCATTCCAGTCAAGCTTTCATCCTCACAATAAATGGATTGATAACAATAATACATGATTATTATTTCAGCCATTAATTATGAAAAGGGTCTAAATAAATCAACAAAATGCCGTCAGACTGAATTATTGTTTGAAAATGTTTTTAATTGCCTGCCAACCCAAATTATTTTTATTATTTACTGTATCTAACTCAGCTGCAAGCATCTGGAGACCAACCCAAATCCTTCAGGAAACTACGCCTCCCATGATGCACTGCGTTGTACTTTTCCAGCTGGAGGCAGGACGATCCAGAACGCCATCCGATGAAACGCTGAGAGGTCAGAGGGACGACGGAGGACGAGCCGACCTGGACCAGGAAAGGACAGGTGAGCACAGGTAACAGCAGAGCAGGAGCAGAGATGCTGGGGGAGCCTTACCTGGATCTGTTTCTGTGGAGGGGTCAAAGGTCGAACCCTTAGGTCAGGCTGGAGGCCCATCTTCAGCTGCGCACTCTTCATCTCGTACTGAAACAGAGCAGAACATGGCAGAAAACACCGGCGGCCATTTTGATCTGAACATAAAGAAAGAAATCCAGACGAGAGCCAAACTAGAACCAGAACCAGACTAGAACCAGAACCAGACTAGAAACAGACTAGAACCAGAACCAGACTAGAACCAGAACCAGACTAGAACTAGAACCAGACTAGAACCAGACTAGAACCAGACTAGAACCAGAACCAGACTAGAACCAGAACCAGACTAGAACCAGAACCAGACTAGAAACAGAACCAGACTAGAAACAGAACCGGAACCAGAACCAGACTAGAACCAGAACCAGACTAGAAACAGAACCGGAACCAGAACCAGACTAGAACCAGAACCAGACTAGAAACAGAACCAGACTAGAAACAGAACCGGAACCAGAACCAGACTAGAACCAGAACCAGACTAGAACCAGAACCGGAACCAGAACCAGACTAGAACCAGAACCAGACTAGAAACAGAACCGGAACCAGAACCAGACTAGAACCAGAACCAGACTAGAAACAGAACCAGACTAGAAACAGAACCAGACTAGAACCAGAACCAGACTAGAACCAGAACCAGACTAGAACCAGAACCAGACTGGACCAGAACCAGACTAGAACCAGACTGGAACCAGAACCAGACTAGAACCAGAACCAGACTAGAACCAGAACCAGACTAGAACCAGAACCAGACTAGAACCAGAACCGGAACCAGAACCAGACTAGAACCAGAACCAGACTGGACCAGAACCAGACTACAACCAGAACCAGACTAGAACCAGAACCAGACTAGAACCAGAACCAGACTAGAACCAGAACCGGAACCAGAACCAGACTAGAACCAGACTGGAACCAGAACCAGACTAGAACCAGAACCAGACTAGAACCAGACTGGAACCAGAACCAGACTAGAACCAGAACCAAACTAGAACCAGAACCAAACTAGAACCAGACTGGACCAGAACCAGACTAGAACCAGAACCAGACTAGAACCAGAACCGGAACCAGAACCAGACTAGAACCAGAACCAGACTAGAACCAGAACCAGACTAGAACCAGAACCGGAACCAGAACCAGACTAGAACCAGAACCAGACTAGAACCAGAACCGGAACCAGAACCAGACTAGAACCAGAACCAGACTGGACCAGAACCAGACTACAACCAGAACCAGACTAGAACCAGAACCAGACTAGAACCAGAACCAGACTGGACCAGAACCAGACTAGAACCAGACTGGAACCAGAACCAGACTAGAACCAGAACCAGACTAGAACCAGAACCAGACTAGAACCAAACTAGAACCAGAACCAGACTAGAACCAAACTAGAACCAGAACCAGACTAGACCAAACTAGAACCAGAACCACACTAGAACTAGAACCAGACTGGAACCAGAACCAGACTAGAACCAGAACCACACTAGAACTAGAACCAGAACCAAACTAGAACCAGACTGGACCAGAACCAGACTAGAACCAGAACCAGACTAGAACCAGAACCGGAACCAGAACCAGACTAGAACCAGAACCAGACTAGAACCAGAACCAGACTAGAACCAGAACCGGAACCAGAACCAGACTAGAACCAGACTGGACCAGAACCAGACTAGAACCAGACTGGAACCAGAACCAGACTAGAACCAGAACCAGACTAGAACCAAACTAGAACCAGAACCAGACTAGAACCAGAACCAGACTAGAACCAGAACCAGACTAGAACCAAACTAGAACCAGAACCAGACTAGACCAAACTAGAACCAGAACCAAACTAGAACCAGAACCAGACTAGAACCAGACTGGAACCAGAACCAGACCACAATCAAACTAGAAGCAGAATCAGACTAGAACCAGAACTAGAACCAGAACTAGAACCAGAACCAGACTAGACCAAACTAGAACCAGAACCACACTAGAACTAGAACCAGAACCAAACTAGAACCAGAACCACACTAGAACCAGACTGGTACTAGAACCAGACTGGAACCAGAACCAGACTAGAACCAGAACCAGACTAGAACCAGACTGGAACCAGAACCAGACCACAATCAAACTAGAAGCAGAACCAGACTGGAACCAGAACCAGTTGTCACTGGACCATCGTTTAGCTGCTCAGACACCTGGAGCATCCTCTGCTTTCCACCAACAGAGGCTTCTGCAGCACCGCTGCAACACAGACTGCTCTGTGATCAGAATGACAGAATGCTATTTGGTTATGAAAGTATTTCAACATGAAAACCATCTGGATTTATAATCTGGGACGTTAATCCTGAACCTAAACAATCCAGTTTTCATGTTAATTAATAAAGTTAATTAATTAAACAGATGTTTACCTCCTTATAGGCTTCAGACAGGAAGCCCCAGTTTTTCCTCCATGATTCTCCAGAATCCTTCTCAATTTTTATATGAGCTTTCCTGCGAAAAATACACGAGTAAATTAAAATTCATTAACTCAACTTCAAAAGTGAAGTGTTTTTGGACTGAAGTTAAACCACCCTCTCTTTTTTCTTCTTTTTGCAGACGAGATAAAATGAAGCTTTTCAGAATAAAATGATATTAATATTCACCAGATTTCATCCTGATGAACAAAGTTGGGAGGTTCAGATGTTTGCTGTGAATTTTCCATCAGAGCCGCTGTGAGGAACGCCGATACACCTGTTTACTGTTGCCATGGATACAGGACCAGGTGTATCAGCTGTCACCGCGGGAAGGTCAATGATGAAAGAAAAGCTGCTCAACAGGAAGTGGAAACAACAACTTCCTGTGTCTCAGGAACATAAATACCTGGAGCAAAGAGCGTTACATGAAACACTTCAGCACAAACACGGAGCTTAATGAGCAGGTATAGAGGAGGATCAGGCATGCTTTGGGCCTCTTCCTGTGACTTTCTACAATAATGATAAAGGAGCTTGTTTAATTCATTTCAATCGGATGATAATGTGGCTCCACAGTCAGGACGAAAAATGTCATCAACAATCTGCCAGCGGAAGCCGAACGTCACAAAGTCAACTTTATCCAAACAAACTCCTGAATCTGGAGAAAAACTTGTTACTTTTGTCTCCTTTGTGGAGTCGTAAGGCAGTGTTTCCCAGCCCTGGTCCTGGAGGTGCTTTGCCCTGCATGTTTTGGATGTTCCTCTGGTCCAACGCTTCATTCAGAGAGGCGGCGGGGCGGCGAGGCGAGGCGAGGCGGCGAGGCGAGGAGGCGAGGCGAGGCTGAGGTGGCCGCTCGCAGCTTTAATATGTATTGCTTTTATCTCCAAACTGCTGGAAAAGTTTCAAAACGTACCTTTAAAGTCCTTGAATTTTACTGGGAAAAGAATCCTGGAAAAATAGAGGCCTCATGACACAGAGCACAGATAGGAGAGGGAGCAGCAAGAGCAAAGGTGCTGGATTAGCAGAGCTAGCAAAAACTTGATGGCTAAATCCAGGAGATGCTACTGTGGAATATTCTTTGTGGAACTGTAAGGTTTATTTAATTATCTTAGAAAATCAAGCAAGTCAACAAACAAACATGCAGAGGAAATACAAGAAGCAGAAACTGCATAAAAATCACTGACAGGATCCAGAACACAAGGTGAAATGGTTCAAAAGCAGAAAATCAAACGTTTGCCTAGATCTGAGCGGAGTCGCCGAAGTACTGGTGGAAGATCTGTGGATGGGCGGAGCAGAACTGCCTGAGCAGACGCTTCCTGTACTTCGGCGCCATGCTGCGGTCCAGGTTGATGCTGCGCAGCAGCTCCAACAGGGCCTGCTGGGCCTGCTGGGTGGCCTGCTGGGTGGCCTGCTTGGTGGCCTGCTTGGCTGCGGCAGCAGGAGCCGCACTGGGAGGAGATGCTGCAGGAAGAGAGCCACACGATCACCGTGCTGCTGAGATTAAAGTCAGATTATCTTTCCAGTGGCTCTAAAGCTGCTCTGCTGTTCTGTCGGGTTCTGCATGTTACCTGCAGCATCGGTCTGAGCGAGCCCCGCCAGCTTCTCACTGATGGTTTTGTGCAGAGATCCTGGAATCTGAAACAGGAAGCAGAAAACACTCACTTCCTGTTTCAGACTGACGCTGAAATTATTCAGGGTGATGCAATAAACAACTTAGCAAATACATTCAGGTTAGATCATAACTACACTGCAAAAACACTGAATCTAACCAATAGTTCCTCCTGCAAACATCTATTCCATTATTATTATTTTAAAAAAGATCAAACTAACTGAAACATAACTCTTCAGCAACATATGAGAACTTTTTAAAACCAATTACTCTTGAATATTGATAAGAACCCCTCGCAGATTATTTTACTAATAATTTAGGGAATGAATCTTCATCATTTTAATAACTTAAAATTTTATTTCTGGATGGATGTTGCTTGACAATCTGCTGCACCTTTTTCTACACACTGTTTCCTTCCACTAAACCTTTTATGAATGTGCTTGGTCACAGCACTGATGACTGTAACAGGCGGTTTTGACAGGATGTGAGGTCACCTTAAAGACTTCTTGTCTGTTGCTGAGCAGGAAGTTGAGCATCAGGTCCTGCTTCTCCTTCGGAAAGCTCCTGCTGTGAAGAACAGCCTTGGAGAACGCCTTCATCACCGCCGCTCTGTTCTCCACCTGCAGACCCGCCCAGTGGTCCAGTCAAAGTCTCCCCACAGCTCTCTAAAGGGATGTGACGGTCACCACCTCCTTGTCCAGCTTCGGCGCTCGTGGTTCAGCCGCAGCAGCCATGAAGGTCAGCAGCCTGCGTAGCTCCTCCCGGCAGCCAGGGGGCAGCAGCTTCAGACACAGCTGCAGAGCCTCCAGCGCCTTTTCCAGCTGGCCATTCTCTGCCAAACACATCAAGCAGGTTCAGCTGCTGCAGCGCCTCTGGGCTGCGCTGCAGCAGCTTCCTACCCAGCAGCTCGGCCACGGCCGCGTACACGGCCGCCATGTTGGGAGGCAGCAGAGGCGGCCGGCTGCCGTAGTGCCTGACCAGAAAGCCGAACAGCAGCAGCGGCCCCGGGGCCGGGGGCCGAGCCGGTACATCGTCCTCACTGCTGGGCCCTGCAGCGGACAGACACACAGTTGCTGGAGCAATATGGCTGAAGGATTCACTTAGTTACAGATGATTCCCATGATTAGATAATTCTACATTCTGCAGATTTTTCATTTTAAGGTGACCTTCACTGATCAGTTTAGGCCCAGTCTACGGCCTAATCCAAACATGTTCATAAAATATTTATAAAATATAAAATATATAAAAATATATCTTATATATTTTATAATATATAAAAATCAGATTCACAGGAACCAGATTTCAGTCTGGTCAGTTCTGCCTGTTCAGCTGCTTCAGGGCCGTCGGCCCCGCTGACCACGCCCCGCCCCACTGACCACGCCACGCCCCGCTGACCACGCCCCGACGGCCCCGCCCCGCTGACCACGCCCCGGCCCCGCCCCGCCGCCCCCGCCCCGCTGACCACGCCCCGCCGGCCCCGCCCCCAGGTGAAAATGGCTGCCAGTCTGCTTTGTTGCAGACGGACTGCAGTCGGATTGGCGATCCCCAACGGAACCGGACTCTCTAGCCAGGCGGACTGGAGTCGGGTTGAAGCGGCTAAAAATGGCTGCTGCAAAAAACCCCTCTGTTGAACCTGATTGGAGGAGAACTCGCCTCTGCCTTGAATGGCGCCCCCGTGTGGTGGTTCTGGGTCACTGCTGTCTGGGGGGAAGCAGCGCGGCAGCTCTCTGCTCAGCTCCGCCACCTGCTGGTCAGGCAGGAAGTCCAAACAGTCCAAACCGCTGGATAGCCAGTCGTCTTCCCTGAAACCAGAAACACCTGAAACTCCAGTGCTCCCAGTACGTCCCACTGGGAGTCCCATTCGTCACACTGGTTTTCCTAGTTTCACCATCAGTCCTACTGGCTTTACTGATCTGACTTACTGGGAGTCCCTGAAGGCCTGGAGGATCCGTCTGTCCAGGCTGTCGCTGATCAGCAGCAGGTCGGCTGAGGGGTCAGAGGTCGGGCTCTGGCTGCACTGCAGGACTCCTTCCAGCAGGGGGAGCTCCACCAGGTTGAGCAGCCTGAGCAGCGTCTGCTCTTGCCACACCTGGTCGACCACTGGAGGCAGAAACAGACGGTCAACCACCTCCCTGCCTCTGCTGCCATGCCAAGCACACTGTCATCTTACAGGACTGAGGCAGAGCTGTGTCCGTCTGGCGCCCCCTGCTGGGACCGCCCACCGGCCCCTCCGGCCCCCCAGGGGACCCGGCCGGCTCCTCGGGCCTGGAGGTTAAAAGGAGCCTGTTGCTATGGTAACTGATGCTTTATGTGGTTATGACCAAACATTTTCTTTATTTTTTGTTGAAAATTTTATTCAAATCTAAAGAAATGCGACTTTAACTTGAATACTTCAGTTTTATCATTCAAAGTTTTGTTTTGGATTTTTTCCTCTCTGGGTTTCCATAGTTAAGAGTGATGACATCATCCACGACGGCCATCTTGTGAAGTTATGCTTTGATTTACATTTTATATTTTTTAATATTTAAGACTTTACAATGAAATTATCAGCACAACTTTGAAATGAGTTGTGATTTGATCTGAGCTGTTCAGATCCTCAAAATGCCATTAAAGCCATTCAAACTTTTTTCACAATAAAATACTTTGTCTCTTAATTTAAGACGTGTTTCTGATGAAATTGAGCTTTTTTTCTGCTAATATCATAACTTTATTTTGGTAATTAAAAAGCTGGCTGCTGTCTGACTCACAGTAAGAATGACTGAAATAAAAACTCTTCATAAATTTTCTCACATTAATAATTTTGTTTTTAGATCCGTTACAGAAATCTGATTTTTGAGGTTTTAAGAAATGCTGAGATTACCGAGGAGGAGGAGGAGGAGCGCCGAGGAAGAGCTGCTGGACCAGAGCAGCGTGTCGCTGCAGCTCCTCCACGGCAGGACGGCGTCGCTCGGCGAACCTGATCCAGACAGAGACACGGTCAGAACCCGAACCGGTTTAAACCAGAACCATTCAGAACCAGAACCAGTTTAAGTCCAGTCTGTCTCATTTCTGAGAACATCTGACCGGTACAGAGCGCTCCCACTGTCCTCAAACGCATCCTGCCTCCTGTTTCTGGTTCCCACGGCCTCAAACACACCGCTCTGCAGCAAAGCCTGGCACACACACACCACCTGCTCTCTGGAGACAGCGCCACCTGCAGGTTGGACCAAACAGATTCATGTCTGAAACCCATCAGTAGGTTATCAAGACAAAACGTTACTGGCTTCAAAATAATAAGACAACTTGGCACAGCCAAAGCCACGAGTGCACTGCAAAAAAATAGTTTCTCGAGCTAAAATCTTATTTCACTTCATGAAAATGTTTTCATGCAAGTGAAATAATCGATCTTTCATTCTTCAATCAATATTTGACATAAAAAGCTAGAAAGTTATTTGTAACTGTTTATTTCCAGGTGAACTGAAATATTTGACTCTGTGTTTGCAGGGTAAAAAGTGAAACAGCCCTGTGTTTTTCTGATAGTCGCTGCAGGCCAGCCGGACGTGGAGCGGACTCACCCGGCAGGCCGTTAGCGTTGGCGGCGTGCCGCAGCAGGACGTCCACGGCCTCGGAGCCCACGAAGCAGTCGCTGTGGGCCTTGAACTGGACCAGTCGGCGCTTCACCGTCAGCTTGGACCTCAGGTGGGTGATGAGGTCGCTCCAGATGGAAGACGACTGCACTGCTTTCACTCCAGCAGCTGAGACACAGAAACACAACAGGCAGCCATGATGACCCACCTTCAGCCACACTAACGCACTGCAAAACACTCAATCCTCCAGGATTGTTAGTGCAAAAATCCTGGAAGATTATGGATTTACTTCAATCAACATGAAGTAAGTTTGTAATGTTGATTTAAAATGTTCTAGTTCCAGGTTGTTTTCCCTCCACTGACCTTTCCCCTGAGACATCTAGAAAGCAGCAACAGTTCGTCTTCCCCATGGTTGAATGTTTCTGTGTTTACACTTTTTCATTACTTTACTAAAATCAAAAGTTTCTAAGAATCACTTTAAAATATTACTTTTAATGACGTTTTTCAATAAATTAACTTTTTGTGGCCTTTGCAGGTAAACGAGCTGCACCTGTAACAGCTGATTACTGCAGAATCAGAAAAACGACTCATTACTAGAAATGGAAAAACTCAGCAGAGAACCAAATCAAGCACTTTAAAACATTCTAAATGAAATCATCTTCTCGTTTACTGGGGCAGCAAACGCGGCTTGGGCCTCCTGAGAGGCTAAAAGCGACTTTCCTGAACTCACCTGAACTACCTGGAGGAGAAAAGGCCCGCAGCTGCAGGGCCGCAGCTCGCTCTCTGATGGAGGCCATGTTGGCTGCGGGACCTGCGGGGCAAAACCGCACAGACACCAAACACAGCGGAAAACCCCAAGGCGCTGTGTGATTCTTGACCTGCAGGTGGCAGCACTCACCGATCAGGACCAGACTTTTCTTTCCAGTTCGAAGAGGTTTTTTTTTTTTTTTTTTTTTTTTTAAACAGATCTTTATTGAGATACAGAATACATAACAATACAAACACAGTAATGTCTCAGAAATATCCCACGAACAATCTCATATTGGGTGGAGATTTTAATATGGTGTACAATGAATGGCTTGATAGATCTCCCTCTAAATTCCAATCTCATCATATAAATGTGGTTTTACAAAATTTTTGTTTATCTCTGAATTTGGTGGATCCTTGGAGAGAAGCAAATCACAGCAGTCAGTCTTTCTCCTGGTTCAGACCTGATGGCTCAGCTAAATCACGTATTGATTTCTGGCTAATTTCAGACTGTCTGATGCAAAATAATGTAAATGCTAGAATTTCACCTGCACCTTTGTCTGATCACTGTGTAATACAACTCAGTATCACAACTCAACTGAAAACATCCCGCAACAAAGGTTACTGGAAGTTCAACTCAACCCTCCTTAACAATGAAAAATTTAATAATGAAATCCTGGAGCTTCTCAATTTAATTTGCAATGATACAAATCTGAGTTCTTATACAAAGAAATGGGAATTCTTTAAATTTAAAGTCCGTGAAATCTCAATTAAACACAGCAAATTGATAGCTATCCAAAATAAGGAAAAGGAATTAAAAATCATTCAAGAACTTAGTCACATCTGTTCTAAACCGTTTTTTAATAATGAGGACAAACAGCGCAAAAAAATTCTGCAGACTGAATTAGATGATTTTTATACTAAAAAAGCCAAAGGAGCTTACTTAAGGTCCCGAGCGAAGTGGATTGAGGATGGTGAAAAAAGTACTGCATATTTCTGTAGATTAGAAAAATAAGACAAGAGAGAAATGCAATAAATTGCTTGCAAATTAATAATAAACCATGCACTGACTCAAAATTAATATCCAAGGAAATTTTTAGCTTCTATAGCAATTTATATTCTTCTGAATATAAACTCAATGACAGAAATATTCTTTAACTCTGTTCGACATTTGATTCCTAAAATTGATGACAATTATAAGCAAATATGTGAGGCAGATATCACTATAGAGGAATTGGATAAAGCCTTGGGCGCTTTATCCCAGGACAAAGCTCCAGGCTGCGACGGCTTGACAAGTAACTTTTATAAACACTTTTGGGTCCAAATCAGAACACTTGTGTTTGGAATGATTACAGAACTATTAGAAAATAATTGTTTAACTCACACTATGAAACAAGGTGTCATCACACTCATTCCTAAACCCGGGAAAGATCCAACTATCCTTGATCATTTAAGGCCGATAACATTATTAAATAATGATTACAAGCTTCTGACACACATTTTTGCCAACAGATTAAAATCAGGCATATCCCAAATTATTTCTGACACTCAATCTGGTTTTATAAAAGGGCGCTCTATACATAATAACATTCGTCTTATTTTGGACTTAATTGACTATAATCACTTAGTAGAAAATGAAGGCTTTGTATTATTTTTAGACTTTATAAAGCCTTTGATATGATAGAACATGAATTTATGTTCAAAGCTTTAGCTTTGTTTGGATTTGGTGATAATTTATTAACGTAATTAGGACATTTTACAAAGATACCAACAGTTCAGTGTGTCTTCCACATGGTGCCTCACACAGATTTAGCATCAACAAAGGTATAAAGCAAGGTTGTCCAATCTCTCCATTGCTGTTTATTGCTGCTGCAGAAATGCTTTCCATATCAATTAAAAATGCTCAATTTGGTAAATTAGCTGTGATGGGTAAGGAGTTTTCTATTAGTCAACTCGCTGATGACACAACCATATTCTTTAATAAGCTGAATGAAATTCCAAAAATTCTTAAATTGATTGATTCCTTCTCAAATGCTTCAGGTCTTAAATTAAATTTAAACAAATGTGAAATTTTGCCTCTAAAAGACTGCTCTCTATCGACTGCTTTTAATATTCCTGTAAAATCCAGTGTCAAATATTTGGGTGTGCATATAAATAAAAATAAATCTGATTTAGAAAACCTAAATATCTGGGAAAAAATTCAAAATTGTAAAACTCATTTAAATAAGTGGACACAGAGAATTATCTATTCTGGGAAGAATAGCTCTCACCAAAATAGAAAGTATCTCCAGACTGATATATCCTGCATATACATTAGGAATACCCACTTCAGCTATCAAATCCATCAATAGGATGAATTTTGATTTTATATGGAAACAGAAAACTCACTATATCAGGAAAGGTAATTTAATCAAAAGGTTTGAAGATGGAGGACTGCAAGCTATTGAATTTGACAGCATGAACGCTACTTTAAAAATGAATTGGCTTCGGTCTTTCCTAACAAACCAAAGGGCTTTATGGTTCCATATTCAGAGTAAAATATTTTCAAATGTGGGTGGAGTTAGTTTTCTTCTTAGATGTGACTTTGACGTTAAAAAACTACCTGTTAAACTTTCCTTCTTTCACCAGCAAGTTTTATTATATTGGAAGTTAATCTATAAACATAACTATAGCCCACACAATACTCCTCTGTGGAATTGCCGTTACGTAAAATTAATAATAAATCAATCTTTATAAATAATTGGCTAGAACAAGGTGTTTGGTCTGTCATGCATTTATTAAATAATGGGAAGGTTATGTCTCTTGAAGAATTCAGTGGTAAATATAACCTACAAATAAATAAAAGTGTATTTCAAAAGATTAAAGCTATTCCCCCTAATATTTTATCTACAGCCAAATGTTTGTATGAGATCCGATTGCAGAACCGCTGAGCTTCCTGGTCTATTGATTAATGGGCTCAGTATCACAGATAAGAAATTGAAAAACAAAAACTTCGGGAATGCTTTATTAGTTCTCTATTTCCGTTTATATCCAATCCAAATTTTATATCGCATTTCTTTTCAAAAGATCAGAAAGAAAAAATTAGAACAAATTATTTAAAGCTTCCCATTCCTCCAAAAGCCAAGGAAGTCCACTTCAAAATCTTTTCAGGCGTTTACCCTTCTAAGGAATTCCTTAGACTTCGATTTGCTATTGATGATAACACTTGTTTATTTTGTAATGGTGATATTGAGTCGACTGAACATCTTTTCTATGATTGTGTGTATTGCAAAGCATTGTGGGATGATATTCTCTACTGGCTTTTCCTAAAATCCCGAACTTACCGGAC